>NC_063168.1:35502715-35757715 GCF_023159225.1 Perognathus longimembris pacificus
AGCTCTTAATTGAGGGACCATGTCTCTGAAAGAGATATGCACAGACAGAGGGAGAGATCTGTATAAATGTGGTTACCTGGAGGCTAGGGGTAGAGAGATGAAGAAAGTGTATAATCATTTCATGACTGCACAAGGGCTAGTCACAGTGGGGGTACATTTCTGGGGTCATTATGCATCTTTAAGCTCTTAAGATTCCTTTGCATTCAAGATTTTCAATCACATCAATAATGACACAGGGAGCTTTCCAAGGACTCTGTTTTAAATAGCATCCCCCACCTACCTCCTGCCATGTGTTTTGAAAGGGTGCACAATTATGTAACTATGCACCTACACACAAAGTAAGGCCTGTGTGTATAGGTGATTGTCTAGCATATAACTTAGCATGGAAAGAAAATATTGTTCTGATTTTCATTTACACAATTTCTAGCATTGCGAGCAACTAAACCCACTTGCCATTACAAAGTCACTCACAGAAGACACAGACATAGAGATGCTGCTTTTCTTTGCTTATCTTTAATTTTATGATGTAGAAAGCTATTGCAAACTGGAGGGGTAACATGGCAGGTAGTGACTTGTGCTCTGCATTTTCGGGAGGGAAGGAGAGTGGCGATCTTATTAGGCTCCTGGGTGTGCCAAATTTTTCTAATTACATGGAAATCAGAGGTAGCCCCTAGACTGTGATATCTTACCTGCATGAAGTAAACACTCCCCTGCTGTCACTAATGTCCTATAAATCAATGTTAAAGAGAAGCGTAATTAACATGTTTTGTCAAATTGAGCTTCAAAGCCATGAGCTTCTGAAATGAATAAAGTCATATTTCCAAGTGGGCAGTGAATATATTCTTCAGAAATAACAATATTTCGGGTAGCTGCACACCCCTATTCTACAGGCTGCAAAAGTCAGTGAGAGTTTGGGTGAGAAAAATCATTAGCAATATACCATGTTCAGTGTCAGGGATTAAATTGCTCTAGGAGACAAAGGATGTGGGTTCAGAGACAATGAAAGAGAAGCCATCCCAGATCGGACCAAAAAAAAGAACACTTGTATATTTCCAGACTGATGAAAGTATATCTTTCCATGCATGTCCAAATTAGTTCTGCTTTAAAGATAGTGTCCCTGGTTTCAGGACAGGTGGTTTGGCATAAATTATTTTTATCTTCTCCATCATCATCATCTTTTTTTTTTTTGTATCTTGAGAAAATATTCATCAAATTGCCAAAAGCTAATTAGAACTCCAGCTCATCTGGAGGTAGGTGCCTAAGTGGAATAGTTGAAAGGTATTTCAAGGCCTTCCAGCCCCCAAGACTTTGTAGAGAATCTGGGGACTCTTTTGTAGGAGACAGTACATTTTTTTAATTTCATTAACAGAAAAAAAACCTAAATTGCAAGTTTCCTTAGAAGTTAGTGGCTAAATGCTTTTCATACCAAGATTTACTTGTTTGATAATAAAGGTGGAGAGAGATAAGGAATCATGGATGTGAACAGAAGTGTAGAGAGGACACATTGGAGAAGTCGGATATGACATGTAATCCTTTCCCTAAACACCAGAGTTTTGGTCTGAGTTTGGCACTAATGCTTTGAGAAGGTATCATGAGTCATCATCCATAATAAAAGCGGGGGTGCTAATGGAGAATCTCTTAACACTATACTACCATATCCACTAAAACTAGGGCAAAATGTTTGTTTTTACCTCTATTGGCTAACAACCTAGGGAGCAATGTCATCTGATGGTATGGAATACTGGAAGTAATAGTACCTGGGATTAGAGTTGAAGGCTCCTCCTCTATTCCTTGTTATTCATACCTGAAACACAGTGTGTGATTTGATTGTTCTAAATTTTCTAAGAGCCAGTATTGGCTGAGGTCTGGCCTCTGAGCAGAAAGAATCCTGGCGACTTCCTGGACCCATAATATGTGGCTAAGGGCTTGGAAGGGTGAATGTGTCCAGAGCTGGGTTATGCTGAGTCTTCATTTAAATAAACATAATTTTAAGAATTCAGGAACTGTGTGTATCCTGGAAAATATTGCATTTTCTATGAGGGTAATAGAAATTACATTGTTTTTGACCACTGTGTTGCTACACAGGGTCTGGGTTTCTGGAGTCTATCTAAATTTAAAAGTTGCAAATACTGTGTTCACTGATATAGATGTGTGTGTGTGTGTGTGTGTGTGTGTGTGTGTGTTTCTGTGTGTGTGTTGTTGAAACGTTTATTTTTAGTTATGTTTAATTCTTTGCAAGAAAAAAATTACAAATAAGAATTAAGCATGCTTTGCATTTTATAACTCTGAAAGGCTTTTTATGAGAGTTCATAAATCAGAAAATAGCTTTCCATTAGGCCATGAGTTCTAGGTCTTTACTGAGGATCATATTAACAACTCACTCTACATATGCTTTCTGCTTTCTATGCTGTATTTTTTTTATTCTGTATTTGCCTCCAAAGTACATTCTACCATTGGATCTTTTATGTATTTTTGTTATTTGGTTTTCCCCCTCCCCAGTCTCTAACTAGCTATCTCTCACAGATAATATAAAAGGAATGATTCACATCCATTTCTGTTTTTTTTTTGTTTTTTTTTTTTTTTTTTTTTTGGCCAGTCCTGGGCCTTGGACTCAGGGCCTGAGCACTGTCCCTGGCTTCTTCCTGCTCAAGGCTAGCACTCTGCCACTTGAGCCACAGCGCCGCTCTGGCCATTTTCTGTATATGTGGTGCTGGGGAATCGAACCTAGGGCCTCGTGTATCCAAGGCAGGCACTCTTGCCACTAGGCTATATCCCCAGCCCCACATCCATTTCTGTTACTAAATCCCTAGGGTTTAAAATAGTGTCTGATACACAACAAGTAATCAAAAGATACTTGTTGAATAAACAGAATAAGTGGATTGAATTTATCAAGCTGATTTTGGTTTTCAGAATATGCAACAAATTTGAATTCAAATAGCCAACTTTATCTCTTTTGCTCTCTACTTCTTCATTTCCTGTTTGGTCCTGTTGTTTCTTTGACAATTTACATGACACCAAAATGTGGAGAAAGGAAAAGAAAATCACTTAAGTTCTATTTCACAAACACCAAGGAATTTAGCTGTGTTAGCACATTTTTTTTCACCATCCAACTGGTTGCTTTGACACTGTGAGGATATCACTTTTCCTTTCATACAGTGGTATTTAATCTTCATGGTTTCATAGCATGGGGAATTTGACCACAGGACACATAGTATATTCCCCCCCCACACACACACACACTTAGATATGTGGTTTCATAATGAGGTGTTAAAGCCTTAAGTTGGAAAGTACTATAGTCTACAGAGCTGCTATTTGCTAATCTCATGGACACAAATACAATTTGTATGATATATATATATATATATGAGATATATATATATAGAGAGAGAGAGAGAGAGTGTTGCCATTAAAAACTTAGTCATGTATTTCCTATCTTATTTTTGTTTCTTGAAGATAATATATAATACATACACATACACACATTTATATATACATATACAGAAACCATCTACTTATCCACCTACCTACCTCTCTATCTACTATGTATCCATAGAAAGAGATGGGGGAGAGAATAAAGAAATGATACATTGAATAATGCTTGAGTCAGTGTATACTCAAGAGCCTCCTTCTGTCCCTCTCTGGCTTTCTTTGGATGAGGAAATCTGCTTTACACCTGATGCTATGTTTTCATGAGGTGTTGGGGATTTTCTAGGGGCTTCTCCAAGATGACTGTTTCAGTAGTGAGTGTTGAGTGCAAAACAGTCTACTGGCTGTGTGTGCATGGAGCAATCATGGAGAATTCTTAAACAATCTCAAGTTGGTAAGAATTTTCTACCCAAAATAATAACAGTAACAATAATGGCAATAGCAACAATAAACAAAGATATGCCCCGCATGTTTCCACCGAATCATTAGCTAATAATGCTTAATTATGATTAATTCCACTCTTTAAATGCAGATTCTAAAGAGCAATAACCATTTATTTTATGTTTCCACGTTATTTTCCTGCACGTCCTTTCTGTCAATTAAGTGTTGTCAGGCACATCCGATTGTGCTCCACTGTGGTTTCGATGGTTTGGTAATTGTACATTAAAAAAAATAACAACACGTGTTTAGTATAAAAATTAATTATGTTAAGCATTCCTACTAATTTTGCCAAGCCAAAAAAAAATGGCATCCCACAAATTTTCAGCAGAAAGCGGGTGGGCAGCCTCCTTAGGAGCTTTATGATCTGTGGCTGGGTTTCTGAATGAGCCGCTGTCTAGGCAGTTTTCTGGAGCTGGGACAGAAGGCAGTGGACGGCAGGCTACCCCTGCTCTTTCCCTGTGTTCCCTTAAAATTTGTCTCTGCCTTCCACCTAATCAGCCACTTCTCAATTATAATGATAATAACAGTGCTGAAAATATCATTTTGAATTGTTGCTGCATTCCAAATTGACAGAGCTTCTGGCAGCAAAGCTGGACGGTCAAGGATGCGACTTCCTTCTTTCCCTTTGGTCCTGTTAATAAGAGGCTGATCCTGGGCAATCAAGAAGAGCCCCTTTAGAGAAGCTATAGAATTCTACCCAGAAAATGTGGGAATAGGGAGGGGAGGTAGCCAAGGGAAGAAAAGGAGAGGCAAAAATCAGGAAATTGGATGAATTAAAAAGGGGAAAGTCTGTTCAATATTGCAATCTTTTGAGAATATTTTTCTTGGGAACTATTAAAAATATCTGATTCTTAATTTTTTTTCTGCTACTGTAACTCAAAACAGTGTTTGATACAGGATGGGGGGGGGGTGGCAGAGCAATTAGTTGGCTTTATTTCTGAGGTTTTATGGCTTTGATTCTTTTATTGATTTAATCAGCCCCAGACACAGCTACCAGCAGACAGCAGACAGTGACTTTGTATCCTACCCAGAACAGTACCTTGTGATTGTAGGTTAATGTTAATGACACATGAAAAGGTAAACCCATCTTAGGAAAATTTGTGATTAACAAATAAAGGCTTGGGTAACATTTAGAATCACACCAGAACTCACATGATAGGAAAGATGGCAGGAGAAAATTCTAAACCCAGCCTGCCGTGCCCAGTGATGAATTTGTTTACATCCTTTAAAAGTTCTAACTCAGTACCGACAAGGTGACGCCCTACTTTTTACATTCATGTTCAATTCACAAACATAAAGAGACTGGGAGCCATTAGGGAAGCTTTCATTTTGGCTGTGGAAGGATGAAATGATAGTGATAGTGGCTTTCATAGCGGAAAATAATTGTATACTTTTCTTATTATTTTTGGCAAGGCACACACAGTTCGGCTTTCCGGTGTATTACATCATTACATTGTATAATGCATCATAATGATAGAGTGAATAGAGATGAAGAAGTGCCAGCATCGGCTCCAAGTTGAGAAAGAGAGAGAGAGAGAAAGAGAGAGAGGTGAGAGAGAGAGAGAGAGAGAGAGAGAGAGAGAGAGAGAGAGAGAGAGAGAGAGAGAGGAGACTGTGTGGATTTTTCAGCTGGGAGACTGGTGTTCCATGAAGTATTCTCTGAGATGAAACAAAGCTGCCTTTCCATTTGGCATTCACATTAATTGTGTACTTGCCAACTGGCCATTTTCAATGGTGTATAAATTAGTGGGGCATAATTCCACTTGTCTCAAAAACCAGAATAACTGAGGAATGCTTCCTGAGACTGTGAATCTCTGCCTGTGAAACTAGTTGTTCCATGGTTTGTACCCAGGTCCCAAAATAAGCTTCCCAGAATCTTCCAAATAGGAACCTGCCCCTCCCCAGTAGTCTACCTCAGCATACCTGTTACAGAAGTAATGGCTGTCATTAGGACAAATTGGAGTTTCATGATTTTCAGCAATGCATTTTTTCAGATATATTAAAATAAATCATATTTTCAAGTCCTCGTTATGGTAAAATGAGACCACTGAAGTCTTCAGAGATGAAATTGAAACCTACCGATTTTTATTAGTAAGAATCCTGAGAAATGCTTAGTGAGAGTCTATGATGTTCTAAGGTCTGCCATTTAGGATGTGCCAATATGGTGCCAGGGAAACCAGTGACAAAGGAAGCAGGACTTTTTGTTCAGTATATTTACTTGTGATATTTATTCACAATTATGTTTTCAAACGTATGCTTCTTCTGTGACTAAAGTTTCTTTAATAATCCAAATCTAGCCAACGCAATTGACACTGTCTCCTAAAGAATCTTATATTTTCAATTCGACAATAGACTACAGATAAAGGTCCCAGGCTTAGGATGTCTTTTTGACCTTTTAGTTTTACATTTATTTATTGGTACATTTTGTCTGCTCTTAATTTGTTTTGTTTTTGAGCCAATCTCAGTGGGCAAACTGGACTCTTAACTCTCCATCCTCCCACCACAGCCTCCTGAGTGCCTTGCTGAGGTGGCTGGTGTGTCCTGCCACACCTTGCCCCTTAACCTTTTAGGATTACAATTGCAGTTAACTGGATGGTAAATGCCTACTCTTTCACTTCACAACTGAGATTACTGCATGCTTTTTATTCTAGTGGACCAGGTAAACTAAATATATCTCAACTCTTTTTCTTCCCAGGTTTTGTTTGTTTGTTGTTTGTTTTACTGTCTATCTGGACGCTTAAACTCAAGGCCTGATCATTCTCATTTAGTTTATTCCTCTCAAAGTTGGTGATCTACCATTTGAGCCATACCTCTACTTTGAGCTTTTTGTTGATTAGCTGGAAACTTGAATTTTATGAATTTTCCAGCCTGGGCTATCATTGAATCATGATTCTCAGATAATAGCCTCCTGAGTAGCTAGGATTACAGTTGTGAGCCACTAGTGCCTGGCTTTTCTCCCAGTTACCTTCTCATTTTGGTATTTGATATTTTGGGTGTTTGACTAAGGTTATGAGTGCACATGATACCTGCCAAGTGCTTTCCAATTACAAAATGTTTTTGAATACAGTACCTTATTTGCTTAGTTGTTAAAGTCATGGACTTTGGAGTCCTATGGGTGAGTAGATCTGAGTTCAAATAGTGGTTCTGCTATGTACTTACTAAATGGCTTTACATTCTGGAAGCTGCATTGTTGCCATTGTGAAAGAATGATGGCCACTTCTCAGGTTTGCTAGGAAAGTACATGGATTAAACTAGTATATTGAGAAGATTCCATGGAACACTTAACTCAGCTATTATTTTAAATAAATTTCTAAACCTAATTACAATTTTATGAAATATCCCACTAATCATTCTATTAAATTCTTGTATTTATTTATTTTTGTACTGGTATTGGGACTTGAATTCAGTGTCTAAATACTGTCTCTTGGCCTGAAAAATTCAAAGCTAGCACTTTGCAAGTTGAGCCCCAGCTCCACTTCCACATCTTTGGTGATTAATTGTAGATAAAGAGTCTCACAAGGTTTCTGTTAGTTCTGACTTTGAACAAACAGGAATAAGCAATCCTCAGATCTCAGACTCCTGAGTAGCTAGAATTACAGATGAGAGCCACTGGCACCCTACTTCCTCCTGTTTATTTTTATGTATATGTGGGTACAAAGAAAGACTCCTTTTCATGGAATTTCTATATCTTCTTTCTTCATCTAAATATTTTCTCATTTATTAGAACTCAGGTAAGGTTTGTTTCCTGACTTCAGCACTTAGTGCCATATATTGCCTTGTCCCAAATATTTTTCTAGTCTTGCTGTTTTCAAGTTACCATGTTAAGTGTTAGTCATTGGTTAGTCACCAGCTGGGGCACTGGTGGCTCAGGCCTGCAATCCTAGCTACTCAGGAGGCTGAGATCTAAGGACCATGGTACAAAGCCAGCTCATGCAGGACAGTCTATGAGTCTAATCTCCAACTAACCACCCTAAAACTGGAAAGTGGCGCTGTGGCTCAAAGTGGTAGAACACTAGCCTTGTGCCAAAAAAAAAAAAAAAAACCCTCAGGAACAGTACTCAAGCCTTGAGTTCAAGCCCCATGACCAAAGAGAAAAGAAAAAGAGACAATCCCTTCCACACTATGCCATTTGAAATCCAACATGGAAAGTAGTCCTTCCATAAAAACTGCAAAAGTAAGTTCTTATTTTGGGCAAGGTTTAGAGTATTAGGAAAGCACATCCCTGAAGACTGGTATAAGGTTGAAAAGGTTTCTGGAGAATGGTTGGAATCTACAAGATGATGAGTATGAACTCAAAAGCAGAGAGATGGAGAGTGAATGTACCATGTTCTGCACCTGTGCAAAGCACTGAGGGAGAATGCAACCTACCTCCTTGGACCTGCTGATTTGTGGGCTATCTTTCCTAATCTCTTACTGAACAAGGAGTTCCCTCTTATTGACAGTTCAGATATGCTTACTGTTAAAGTTATTTATTTGACTGCCTTCTAAATATACTTTTGGTTCCATCCATCCATTTATCCATCCATATGTTCAACAAATATTTGTAAAGTATTTAGGGAAACTATAATTAAATGAAAGTTTATATCTACATGCCATTTCTATAATCACATGTCTCTCTGAGGTGTGTTATAATGTTGTAAGATATGGTCTTATTTACTACATACTATGGCTTGAATGTTTCTGAAGTTCAAATGTTGAAAATGTAATCCCTAATGCAATAGAGATGGGCATGGTAAGAGATTAGGACTGAGGTCTCTGTCTTTTGGAATAGCTGGTGTGGTTGTCATGGGAGAGAGCAAGTTATCAGGAGACTAGGCTGCTGATAAAAAGAAAGTTGCCTCCCTTCTTCTCTCTGTTCTCTCTTTTGTCATATGGTACTTTGCAGTGTGTTAAGACCCAGCATGAAGGGCTTCATTAGAGGTCGCCTCTCCACTGTGGATCTCCTAGCTTCCAAGAACTGGAACCAAGTAAACTCTCAGTGTTTATAAATAATAAGGCCCATGGTATTCGGTGACAGTAGCACAAAACATACTATAGTGTGAGAATTTACATTACAACCCAGATTATTGAAGACACATCTTTTGTCACCTGATGTCCCATTCAGTGGCTTGCATATTGTTGTACTCAGTAGATGCTGCTGACAGAATGACCTCTGTGTTGATCTCTCTCATACTGCTATAGTTTGCCACATTTTATAAGTCTCTGGCTGCATTCTGCAATGTTGAGTGTTTCTAGCCTAACCAAAAAAAAGAAAAGAAAAGAAAAGAAATAAGAATGGCCAAGAGACATATGAAGAAATGCTCTACATCACTGGCCATAAAAGAAATGCAAAGCAAAACAACATTGAGATTCCATCTCACCCCAGTAAGAATGTCCTATATCAAGAAAACTAACAATAACAAATATTGGAGGGGATGTGGACAAAAGGGAACCCTACTTCATTGTTGGTGGGAATGTAAACTGGTTCAGCCATTCTGGAAAGCAGTATGGAGATTCTTCAGAAGGTTAAACATAGAGCTCCCATATGACCCAGCAGCCCCACTTTTGGGCATCTACCCAAAAGACCACAAACAAGAACACACTAAATCCACCAGCACAACAATGTTCATCGCAGCACAATTTGTCATAGATAGAATTTGGAACCAACCCAGATGCCCCTCAGTAGACGAATGGATCAGGAAAATGTGGTACATATACACAATGGAATTTTAAGCCTCTATCAGAAAGAATGGCATTGCCCCATCTCTAAGGAAATGGAAGGACTTGGAAAAAATTATACTAAGTGAAGTGAGCCAGACCCAAAGAAACATGGACTCTGGTCTCCCTCATAGGGAATAATTAGCACAGATTTAGGCTAGTCACAGCAGAGGATCACAAGAGCCCAATAGCTATACCCTTATGAACACATAAGATGATGCTAAGTGAAATGAGCTCCATGTTATGGAAATGAGTGTTATGTCACAGTTGTAATTACTTTCAACACGTGATGTGAAACCGTAGCTTCTATTATTGATGACCCTGTTGTATCCCCTTCCTGTGGTTGTACCTTCACTATCTCTGTATCTTATCTGAGTACATTGGAAACTATGTATACTGGTATTAGAACTAGGAAACTGAAAGGGAATACCAAAATCGAGAGGCACAGGGTAAAAAGACAAACGACTACAAAAACAATACTTACAAAACTGTTTGGTATAAATCAACTGAACAACTCATGGGGCGAAAGGGAAAGGGGGACGGGGTAGGGGGGAGTGAGGGAGGAGGTAACAAATAGTACAAGAAATGTATCCAATGCATAACGTATGAAACTGTAACTTCTCTGTACATCAGTTTGACAATAAAATTTTTTTTTTAAAATGAAAGAAAGAAAGAAAAAGAAAAAATCAACACCCCCCCATAATTAGGAAGGTAAATCTGCTGAAGCTGAAACAAATAATTTAATTCATTCCACATGCCAAATGTAAAATGATTTTGAGATTATCCACCCTATTGGGTTATCTACTCTACTGCTCTGTACCATTAGCTCAAGCAGTTGGGAATTTCTTGCAGTCCACAAAGAGGCAGATTGTATTTGGTTTGCACTGGCTGGATACCCTCCTCTAAAGGGGCTGCAAGTCCTCTCCAATTCAAGGAAAGGCAGCCAGTCAGGGTGGCCAACAAGTCAATGTAGGTTCTCCTGTGGCTGCTTCTGTCTGGTGTATACAGCTGTACATATGCCTGTGGACCTTCTTCCATGGAGCTCCCCAACAGCTCAGGTCATGCTGGGTGGTATTTAGCACTCTGGATTTTTGTGTGACATGATTTCCTGTTAGCATTTCTTCTTTCTTAGTGCGTAGAAGAGAGAGAGCTGATACTGCCCAGAGACCTTTGTGTCTCACAAGAGATGAATACTGACTTCTTTGTTCTTGGAAATTCTGCAACCCAGCCATGCAGACATCCCTCATCCATGATACAAGTAGAGATGTTGAGGGTCTTAGCAGTTGAATTCCTTGACTGCTTTTGTATAGTTCACCCTGCTCTTAAGGTCTTTCTGGCTTTTGAAAGTTCCTTGGTCCATTCCAGCAAGGCTTGGCTGTTTAGACCAAGAGGCAGACCCATGCATTGACAGGCTGTTGATGGGTTTGGCTGTATATAATGTAGGAAGGTGAAAGTTTTAGGTAAGAATAAATTAATAAAAAATGAGACACCTGGCTCAAAACAGATTACTTAAATTGGTTAGGTAATTTGCTAGTATCACAGTATAAATGATGCTTTTAAAAAATGCTATCCCAGATAGATTAAAAGACAGCTGTGAAGATCTTATAAAAAGTCTCACAACTTTTATATAAAAAAATAATGCTACAATCCAAATGCAAGTTGGTGTCATCTCCATTGGCATGTTTTTGTAAAAGCACAGAAAGACTTGAAAAGACCAAATAAAGCTAGTGTGGTGGCGGGGTAATGTCCCTTAATGAAAATTATTGTCAATTCTTTTGTTGTTGTTGTTAAAGGAAAAAGAAAATCTAGCTACTAAAAATTTATTATCTATCTATCTATCTATCTATCTATCTATCTATTGAATGATGTTGATACTCAGACCCAGGGCCTTTATCCTGCTAGGCAGTTGTGCTTTTATTGAGTTATATTACCATAACATGACCCTCTTACTCTGAAGAACAATGAAGAGTATTAGATTCATGGTGGATCTCTCTCCTAGGTATCTTTTAAAAAATATTTTATTATCTTTAAGTAGTGATACAAGAGTTGCCAGTTAACAAAGCAGTTTATGAATACAATGTGCCATATGTCTTGGTCAATGTCACCTCTTCCAACATTCTCATCCCTCCATTCCAAACTACCCTCCCAAACTTTTCTTAATTTTTTTTTTTTTTTTGCCAGTCCTGGGCCTTGGATTCAGGGCCTGAGCACTGTCCCTGGCTTCTTTTTGCTCAAGGCTAGCACTCTGCCACTTGAACAACAGCGCCACTTCTGGCCATTTTCTGTATATGTAGTGCTGGGGAATTGAACCCAGGGCTTCATGTATAAGAGGCAAGCACTCTTGCCACTAGGCCATAACCCTGGCCCCCAAACTTTTCTTCTCTTCATGCATCTACCATTCTCTATACATTTACTTGAATGCATAAAAATATTGATATGGTTCTTACAACAGTGACAACAGTGACCACTGATAAGTAGTCAGGACTCATAATCTCCCAATCACAAGCAGCTAGATCTACCCACCACCACATGAGCTTGGGAGGGGCCACTATACTGTAGAAAGAACTGTAGCCTCTCACTGGCACTGTGAATGGACCCTGATCCAAGCCCCTGTCTCAAGGTAGTTCACCCACTCCCTTGATTTCTAGAAACAGTGGCACACATATATTATTTTAGGTCCTTATATTTGTGTTCATTTGCTACACTGAATAAAAAACAAAAATTATTATTCTCTTTATAAAATTATCTGCAATAAAACTTTGCAGTGGCCAAGTCATTTAATACTCTTGCAGGATTTAATATATAATGTTGAAGTCTACACAGACTATGTGGCTGATGAGTGTTATAATATAAAGCAAGACTCATTGTATGTGTGTATAGATTTGCATTCTTTTGCTCTTCAGTTGCCTCCAGCTTCGAGGGAGGGGAGGTATGGTATGGTATGGACCAGTATGGTACTTACAAACCGTCTGGCTTGTCTCATGTCAGTCAGTCCTGCACTTGCAAGTTCCTTGTTCAGTTGTCTTAGCCCAAACACACTTGATTCAACCAGGGATTAGGAGAGGAGGCCTTGATGGTGACAATTCTCCTTCCTGTACTAAGAGCCTTAACCATCCTGGAATTTCAATAATAGCTGTATGTTGAGATTCTAAGGGTTATCCAGACAGCCTTTCATGTTGGTCCTTTCCTGTTTCACCCCAGGGAAAATCTGACCAACTATATACTCATTGCTATTTTCCCCATTATTTATTACCTAGGCAGAATAGCATGATTAATTATTGATCATAGACCAGTAACTGATTAAAGCGTAGCTCTGATCGGCAGTCAAAAGTCATTTGTTTCCAGGCACTCCTGGCTCCTGCATGGAGAATGGCAGAACAATACTCTCTCTTTTCAGTGCATAAAATATGACACCTGTAGACAGGCTGTAGTTAGAAGCCAGCAACAGAGCCTTTCAACAGTACTTTGTCTTAATAAATGTGAAATAATGATTTGCCAAAAGAGAGAAACTGTTTGGAAGATTTACATGTAGTGAATGCGATGTGAAATATAATAGGAGGATTCTAATTAGAATTGTTTCTCATGGACTAAATGCTCTGCTGAAGAGAAACTCACTAGGAATAGCTCTTTACCATCTGGAAGGGATATCGAGTTTTGTCTCATTCTTACTTTATTTCTGGGTTTATTCTCTCTCGACCTTTTCTTCTCTACATACTTTCTCATTCTACTTCCCCCCCTCTGCACCCCTCCCGTTTCCTTCTCTTCTGATTTTTCATTGGATAGTATGTGTTGGGAGTTGTTAGGATATGTTAGGATAAAATCTGGCCCACACATGTTTTTGTAAATAAATGTTTCGAACACAACAAACTCATTCATTTTCACATTTCTGCATAATGGCCACAGATCAGTTCTAATAGAGACCCTGTAATCCAGAAAACTGAAATTCTTCCCATCTAGCACTTTGAAGAAGCAAGTTTGATGACCCCCTATTCTATGTGCCAGCTACTGGAGGCACAGTCTATGCTTGGTGTCTTCAAAGTTCTATAAGTGTCTACTTATGCCACATTCCAGAAGGTAGGATGATGAGATGGTGGGCATCAGACTACAGTGCTTTGGGAGCCAGGGACAAGTGCCATGGATTGAACTTGTGGCATTAGGAAACAGCTCAGGGAAGGTACCATTTGAGCAGAGTGTCCTGGTAGTGTGGAAGTAGAGAAAAATAATCAGTACTTGAGTTCTATAGGTCAAGCATCTTATTTCAGCCCCAACAAAATACCTAATCCCATCTTTGAAGAGTATGATTCTTTTTTTCCCATTTTCTAGACAATTCCAGTATTATTACTGAGTCCCTTTAGCACAACTGCAGACATAGGTGGCTTTGTGGGATCTTGTTTTTTCTCTGGTTGTTGAATGGGAAGTGATAGGGAATCTGGATTGGGGTCACTCAGCTCTTTCTACTGTGGAAAGCATCTACTAATTTTTTTTCCAGACACTATAGGATGCATTTTCACGTCTCTGTTAATTGTCCCTGGGTATCAGTGAGGAGGAGACTCCCAATAGAGGTAAAACAGAGTGACTTTTGGGTATTAAGTACTATTTGCTTCCAGAGGTAACTATAGTGCTGGTGATGATCCATCCCACCCCTTCTGTCCTTATCTGAACTTCTCTGGAAGCTCAGATCCTTCTAGAAACTCACAAGCTTTTTGTTTTGTTTTCATCTCTCCTATAAAAAAATGCTGAAACTCCAAGTGGGCAGTTTCAAAAACTTGGCTTCAATCTACTTAGGATGCTTTCCAGTCCATGCAAAAACAAAACTCCAATTATGAAAATGAGATAAAGCCCATGGTGTCCAATTTATGAACTCTTTTTTTCATCAAAGCTGAAGGAGAAATTGGTACTAGACTCTATAAATAAATGGTAGATAACATAACAAATCATTTCAAAAGAAGTTTTTTTTTTAAAAACAAAGAAACGGAAGCATTAAGCCTTTGTCAAAAAAGAAAAATTGAATTTACCTAAATAGACAAAACCTTCAGACTTCATAGCCCAATTATTATGATTGCATTCTTGTGTGGGAGGCCTATAACCCAAACTTTCTGATGCAAGGGAAGCTCTGCTGCTTAAGTGGAGAGTGAGTGATGTTTGGATGAGGGTCTCATTTTGACTCTTAGAAATAAAGAAGGAACTCTGGTCTTCCCTCCCTGTGTCTATTAAGTTCTGTAATTTAGAGGTTCCAGGTGCTTCTGTAACACTGAGGAAAGGTTATTGTTTGGAGTTATAGACACAGGACTTGAACCAACCAAGTTAGTACTTGAATTCTCTATCCTCTATTTCTGTATCTTTGATCAAGTCACCTATAACTTCTATCAACCCTGATTTAGTCATCTTAAAAGGAGTGTAGTAACAGCAATGCCATATGGCAATTGTGAGATTTATGTGAACTAGTACATATAATGTAATCAGAACCATACCTAACATGTAGCAGAAATTAATAAATCCTGGATATTTTTATTTTGAGGCTAATGTCACAGTAATTTGATTTCCTAAGAGGCTTTGTAGAGGCTGGAGAATGAGTTAGACTTAATACTCATACTTTAATCCACACTTTCTTAGAATGTTCTCTTGGGTCACTTCAAACCAGGAGGACTTTTATGGAGCAATTTGTGAATGTGGATTTCTGAATGTCTGCTTAAAGAATGGACAATAGAGAGGACAATAGAACCTTTTAGACAACAAATCTATTTCCTCAACATGCATTGAATATGCATTATATGTTAGACACTGGGCAATGGCTTGGGAGACAAAGATAAATAAAATATTGTTCTTGGCACAAGATTTTATAGCCTAGTTACTCTATGGATGTGTTAACAGAAGATTATAATTCTATGTGAAAAGTACCACTGTGGAGTCTATGGGATTCAGAGGGCAGCAAGGGGACCAGCATGTCCTTGTGGAAAGAAAAGCTTTTTAACTAAAATTCAAAGAACAAACAGGTGTTTTTCTAGCCAGACAGGTGAGAAGGGGATATAACAGGAAAAAGAAAGCATACAGAAAAGCAAAGAGGCATGAAAGGCCATTGTAATTCAGCATGCATATAAGCATGCATATAAGATGATGGTTGGGGATACAGCTGGAAAAGTTGCCAAACCCTGTATACCATACCACTCAAGATATTCAGTTTGAATACTATAGGTAAGGGAAACTATTGGGAAATTTGGAGCAGATGAGTCACTGAATCTAATATGCTTGTGAGGGAGATAATCTGGCTGGGAGCATTCATAACTAATAAAAGGCGAAGAAATAGGAAGTTATTAAAATCAGGTTGAGTTGTCAAAGTAAGCCTCCAGGCAAGAGGTGCTGACCCTTGGTGTGGTCATGAGAAGTGGGGAAGGAAAGATACATGAGTGCTGTTGAGGAGGGAGAGTCTGACACAGATGGAGTGGAGATGATTATTTATTGGAGTGCAGTTTGATTTGGGTATGCAAGCTACTCACATCATTGACAGAAATCTCATGTGGTCATCTGGGGGCTCCTGTAATCAAAGGTGAGACAGAGGCCACAGGATGAACTATGGCTCATTTCATCTAGAAGACTAACACTGGACAGCCAATACAGTTCCTCAAATCTCCAGACTTCAGAAACTGTCCTCCAAGGTCAATCCTAGTTGACAATGTGGTCATATTACTTAGACTGGCTCTGCCTCAGTCAAAGTGAAGAATACCAGTTTGTAGAGTTCTGTTTGTGGTTAATGCAAAAAAAAAAGTAACAAAAAATGAACAATTCATAGATTCCCTGCAAATTCTGGCTTCTTGGAAGATATAATAAAAGCTGAAGCTTCTTAGAGATCATGTTTACATATCACACTACTGACAGTTGTCAAACCATTTATCTGTATCTATCCATTCATCTGTCTGTCCATCCTTGATTAGCTTTGATGAACTACAAAAGCCACCAGTGACTTTTAACAGGTAGAATGAATCAATTCACCTGTCACTTCTCTCACGAATGGGTTAGAGAAATTCAAGATGCAAATTTGGAAACATCTTTTGTCAAATCTAAAACCCACAAAGTTTCCTTGCACTTATAAAGCATGATTTTTGTTTGTGGCTATATTGTATATAGCTTTATAATTGTAAACGTAAGTATTTTACACATATAATATTTTTGTGTTATGAAAGGATGCTAGCACAAAAAAATCATGAAACACCAAGCCTCTAATCCCAGCTCTGGGATGCTGAAGCAAGAGATAAACCAGTCTGTACTATATAGTGAGACCTTGTCTCAAAAAAAAAGTGAGGGAGATAAAGAGGTAGGGAAAGAGGGAAAGAAGGAGAGGGAGGGAGAGAAAATATGTGCATGTGTGTGAATAAAATCTATCTTATTCTCAGGATACTTCCTAATGAAGCACTTGCTACTGACATACATTTTTTATATACATGCATGTGTATAAATACATATATGTTTATATATGTGCATAAATCTATATATTTATTCAATCTGATTCTTAACATATGCTAATATTCACAGCACATGTAATATTAAGAAGAAAATTTGGTAATGCTTTAAATGTCCTATCATTGTGAATTCATTTTATATTCATTGCAATAGCATTGATCAAAATGAATTCATTTGGTATTCATGTAGATGTCACATGCACTTCCATAGGTGTTTCATTGTAAATTAGCATTTCTCAGAGGACACTTAAAATAAGTGTTACTGAAAGTCCTCATTACACATATTGCCGAGATTAGTACATTAAGGATCATGTACTTACATGGTACAAAATGCATTTCTGGCACTTAAAATACTACATTACCTATTTCTGATATCTTGCAAATATCTAAGGTAATTTTGAGAATTACTGACATCTTAAAGGAAGTGGTACTTTTATGATTAGGCAGGTTGCTTATATTTTACTTTGGTTTTTTTTGTAAGCTAAAGTTTTCTTAGATGCTATCAAAGAGGATTAAAAGTAAAATTTACATGACAATCATACTTAAATGGCTTTATATGGTTGAGCACTCCAAAAAAAAACTTACCTATTTTTATTTTTGACAAATCACACTAAAAAAACAAGGTAAGTGAAATAAAGAACTATGGACCATTAATTTGCCCAGAAAACATTAAACACTTCTAGATGGGCCATTTTTGAGCTGGACTTACCCCAGAGGCCACAAACAAGCACACGACAGATACATGATTGCCTGTTTTGGCTAGTTATTTCTTTCTTGCAATCGGTGTGGTATGGTTTTTGGCAGAATTTTTGTTGAGGTTGAAACCAGTGTAGTAGGTGATAATATCCAGTCCTGAGTCCCAATCAGATTCAGCCACATTCAGCCACAGTTCCCTCTTTGCTAGTTAGAGCATCTGTAAGAGAAATGCGGTGTCATCAGAGGCAGCAGTGACTAGCAAAAAAAGGAACTCAGAAGATTGTCTTCAGGGAACCGCCCCAGACATAAATTTAAGTAGGGAAAGAGGTGGGGACAGGGTGAAAGACATGGGTGATTAAACAATCCTAGTCATGGGGATTGTTTAATCCTTGGTCATGGGTGGCAGGCAGCAGTCACAGGATTGGTGGGATGGAGTCTTGCAACAGTAAGAATCATTGACACCTGGCAAGCTGGCTTTCATTATTCCTGGATTCCAAGATTGCTGACAAGTGATTGTTACATTGGTATATATATAAGGAACAATTCTTTTGAGGTGTGCTCCAGTCAACCATTATCCAAGAATATAGGACATCTGATCATGATAAGAAGAAAACATTGTCTAAGGGGCAGTTTTGTCACAAGATGCTTATCCATTAATTCTATCTCCCCTTGAGTTCTAGAGTCCTGAGTGGATATGATGGGGGAGGAGATTAGGGGAAAAAAAGCAAAAAGTGGCAGAAAGGGTTGAAATGGAGTTAGCCAGTTCCATGTCCAGCGGCCTTCTACAAGGTCATCATGATGTTGGGAGGGAATGACAGGGTTCATAGGTAGCATTTGCCTGTAGGAAAATTCATGAGCAAGACCACAGAGTGCTATAATTGCCTGAATATTCTGACAGAGCATGGTCTGGGGAGGAACATGCTAGTGTCAGCCTTGCAGATCAGCCAGGTGACAATGGGATATCCCAGGACACAAGGAGTACTGGTTGGCATCTTTCTTATGTCTAGAGTCAGATTTTGAAATTATCAGTGAGGGAGGGGCAACAATAATGTTCTGCAAGAAATGTACTCATTTGCTTATGTATCTAACTCCAACCTCTCTCTACATCAACTTGACAATAAAATTAAATTTCAAAAAGTATTAAGCCAGGTACCAATGACTCACATCTGTAATCCTAACTACTCAGAAAGCTGAGATCTGAGAGGATCATGGTTCAAAGCTAGCCCATGGAGACCAATCTGAGATGTAAGGGTGTGGTTCAAGTCATAGAATGCCAGCCTTGATCAAAAACAAAAACAAAATTAACAAAAAAAGCTAAGCAAGAGCATGAGGCTTGGAGTTCAAGCCCCAGAACTAGATAAATAAAGGTTTATAATATGCTTTGAAGGACAGTGTTTCCCAGTACATACTAGAAAATTGTATGCCAGTTCCTCAAAAAAAGTATAAAATAGAACTACTATATGATCAAATAATCCTACTTTTGGGTATTTATCAAAAACAAACAAAACCATAAAAATGTGTGTTGCATGATTGCCAAAACATGGCAAATACTCTAAATGTCCACAGACAGATGTATAGGTAAAATTATTCTGGAATGTTATCCAGCCTTCCAAAAGCAGACATTCTGCAAGATACAACAATGTAGATGAACAATGAGAACATTAAGTTAAGTGAATGAAGTCAGTCACTAAGAGAACAATATTGCATGATTTTACTTACAGGAGCAATTTTAAATAGGCAAACTCACAGAACAGAAAGGTAGGAGAGCAGTTATTTGCCAGACCCAAGTTGGATAGTCACTAATCCACAGGGTATAAGTTTTGTTCAACCAGATGAACCATTTCTACAGACCCCCTGTCCAATCTTGTACCTATAGTTTAATAATTCAGTATTACATAGTCCAAAATTTGTTAACAAAGTGGATGGATTGCATGCTGAAGGTTCTTCCAAAAATAAAATGAAACTACAATACAATAAAAATAAAATAAAAGGATTTAGTTTCCCAATTTAAAAAAAAATTAACAGAGTCACATGGGAAAACTCTCAATGCTTCTGGGGCACAAAGATTCTCAACTGTGGAACCCATGTTCTTTCTGCTTTTGTAGGTTTGTTTGTTTTGCATTCCTCTGCATGGACTGTCTGCTTGCTGGCTTGTGTTAGCATGTTTAAGGGCAGTCCCAGAGACAGACTTTCTCTACTCCAGCCACTCTGTCAGGACACAACACCTTATTTGGTGCTGACTCAGTGGGAGCCAAATTTCTAGCCGTCTACCAACTCACACCTGCAGAATTTGCCGGCACATCCATTTTGCAAACACACAAAATGGGTAATTGGGCACACAAATGCCTATTTGCATTGCAATTTGGCATTTGTATACACAGTGATAGATTTTTTTCATGTGCAAATGAGAGGAAGGCAAGTGCAAAATGGATGTCCTCATGGAAGAAGGGTGCCTCTGAACACAGAGATCTTTGCAGAACTCTGCTCCAAATTTGGGAGTGCCAGGGAAACAGACAACTACAATGGATTTCATTCTCTCCTTTTTCAGGTAAAGTCCAGATAGAACACAGTTCATTTGTGACTTTTAAAGAAAAGCTACTTTTTTTTCCCCCCGAGGCAGACAGACATTCAGAGTTTCCACTCTCACAAAGGACTTCAGGGAATATATATATATATACCCTAAAACCAGCTAATGAATATTAATTCTTTAGGTCTCATGAATTGGGAGAACTTTTAACATCCTTAGAGTTTGGAATTTTATAATGAGGGCCATATACTGATTTTGAGAGGTATTGTTCTGTTTAGCATTACAGTTATACATACCTATACAGAGGGTACTACAGGGTTTTGTAAATAATTGGAATAAGGCAAAAAAATAGTGATGCTTGTTGTGTAAGAGATGGATATAGATGTTATTTATTTATTGGTTGTACTGAGGTCTGAGACATATACTATAGATATGGTTTTGAGATAGACTCTTTGCCAGAGCCCACACCTGAACCATAATCTTCCTATTTACCCTTGTAGCTGGCATGGCAGGGATGTGCCCCCACATCCAGTTTCTTCTATTAAAATATAGTCTCTTGGAGTTTTGTACCTGAGTTTTCCAGGAACCCTTGAGCCTCCTAACCTCGGCTCCTACATAACTGGATGTCAGGTGTTTACCATACCCAGCTAGTGCTTGAAACGGGGAATCTTTTGAGTATTCCTGAACTGGCCTCAAACCATTCTCCTGACAGCCTACCTGAGTATCTAGAATTAGGGACATGACCCACTTGTTTGTGGATGTAGAGTGTTGAGATGTTACCCAAATTCTGTCTTGTTCCTGGTTTCTTTGTCCTTTCTGTATGCTCATGGTCCCTTAAGTTTCAGCATCACTCACTTTAAATCTCATTATGTCTAGAGGGCCCAGGAAATGATGCTAGTGAAATAGGGATTTCTGGTCCATCTTGGCCACATGGTAGAAGGTAGAGTCTTGTCTTCATGGTTGGGGAAGGTGAAGCCCTCGCTTCCCAGGTGATGGATGTGCTTGAATCCCTGGAGGTAGAGGCAGGAACATGGCTGATAGGTTTCTAAACCTGTCAGTCCAGTGCCTGAGACTGGGAGTTTCCTGTGACCCTGCCCCTGACTTGACTATTTAGGCCTGGACCAGCTCAGACACCATTATACCATGCCACATGTCTTTGTGTTTGTGTCCTGTGTTCTATCTCCTGGCTCTTCTCTGGTCACCATGGCATTCCACTTGAACTCTCCATTGGAAGTAAATTGGTTTGTTGGTATTTTTTTTTGTACTTTCCTTCCTCTCTGGCCTTCATGGCTCAGTTTCTTAACAGTGTTAAGTGTATTTGCTGGCTTCTGGTCTTTGGGACAGGAGTCCACCATGCAGTTGCTGGCCTTTTAACTAAGACTAAAGGTTTGATCTTCTGGGTTTTCTGTTTTCTCACCTAATAACACTAGTAGCACTGGAGATGACCTGGGGTTGTGCTCTTATTTGCTAGCCCTTGTCCTGTGCATCACAATCCAGATCATCTTTTATTTATTGTGATGCTGGCAGCCTGCATCAACTCCCAGTGCTGTGTGTGTGGTTCTTTTGGGTGTTGGCTTTCCTGTTCTGCTATGGTTCTCTTCCTTTGTCCTGGCAGGGCTAGACATGGAGGGTCTGACTGAGAAGAGGCTCACTATGGGGGTCCATCACTCTGTTCTCAGGACATTCTCATCTTTCTGAACTGGCTTGTTTGGGACATCTGGTCCTGCATGTCAGAGCCAGCATGGCTGTCTCTTAGTTTCCTTCCTGTATTTGACTTGATAGCCAGATCTCTTCTTTTTTCTAACCCTTTCATCTACACCATGCCTTTAGTTTCTCTTCTACTCTCACCCCAAGGACCTTAAGCTTTTTTTGTAAATCTTTGTTTGTTATAGCCAGCATGGTCTGCCTGCTGTCTTGAGATGTCCCTGGGTTGATTGTCTTATTCACTCACTTCCCATGGTACTTGTTAGGTTTTTTTTAAAGTAGGGAGCCGGTAAAGAGAACGCCACGCGGTATTCAGGCAGGAGAGAAAGTTTATTACCGAACTGCTGGCCTATGGCGGAGGTGATCCATGGCCAAAGAGAAGGGAGACAGAGAGAGAGAAAAGGGCGAAGAGAGTGGGGAGAGAAGGGAGAGAGAGAGCAGAGAGAAGGGAGAGAGAGAGAGACCCCCCACCCAGCCCTGCCTTATATCTAGGGCAGGGCCAAGGGGTGTGGCCAGGTGGATTAGGATGTGACCTCAGGGAAAGGGGAGGTAACTGCCTCCAGGTCTGCAGGTTACCCAGGTAACTGGGTGGAGACTTAATGAGGTTTGGGCATCTACATGGAGCCCTCAGGGAGAGGACCTAACATTCCAGCCTTTTAATAGTTATGAAAAAGAGCGAAGACTCTCTCTGGCTGCTTCCTGCTGGCAAGGGGCATCAGCATTAGGGGTAAAAAGCAGAACTGTGGCCCCTCCTGGAGAAGGCGAGCAGCAGGGTCCCTTGGTGGTAGATGCCAGTTCTTGAATGAAGCCTGGAAGAAGTCTCATGAGGCAGGGGCTGGACAAAAAAAATATTAGGGCAAAAGGAAGGGTTTAGGGCACAAAATTAAAAATTGGATGACTTGGACAGTTCTTATACTCAGGCATGGACAGTAGATGGACAAGCTACTATCTCTTGATCCCCTGGCTCTGATTAATTTTGAAAAGGCAAGACAAAGTGACTCCATTTTGGATGCGATCATTTTCCTCTTACTCCACTCCATGATACTTGTTCCCGGAACTGGCTGAGTCCCAGTGCTTGTTGCTGGGATGGCTTGCCCCCGTTGGCATTCACAGGATTTGAACTCAGGGCCTGGGCACTGTCCCTGAGTACTTCTGCTCGAGGCTAGTACTCTACCACAGAGAGATTTTCTGCCCAGGCTGGCTTCAAACTGCAATCCAAGGCATCTTTGCCAGAAAAGTCCTTTTTCATTTCCAATTAAAACAACAAGGAGACCAAGGGGACTAGAGCTTACCTGTACTTTGTTGAGAATTGACCAAATACTTGCCAGAATTCTGCAATGACAAAACTCAGTAGATATGATGAGTTTTAGCACAGATATATAGCTAGATGGACATACTAACAAATGATATTTACACAGACATACACACTGTGCACATAGGTTTTACAGCATGCAAAAATGAATTTCAGCAGTAGACTCAGAATTCCAATAGTAAATGACATGTTTTTTTTTGCCCAATATTTTAGAACCACATGGTAGGTTAGAAAAACAATTTTGCTAGCAAACAATTTTCAGATTATAAAATGGAGAAACCATATTTTGATGAACTCCAGTGGGATGCCATGTTGAGGGGGGTGGCAGGAGGACACAAACACACTAATAGAGAACACATGGCATGGCATAATGGCGCCTGAGCCTGTTAAACCCAATATCCACCACGTGGTCAATGCTAGAGAAAAGAACCTTTAGATATCTTTGCTGACAAAGCACATTGGTGGTCAAGCCTCAGTTTCGGAGGTCTGTGAAAAGAGGCAGCTTTGTGAGCAAGGCACACAACGATGGTACGACTTGGGAATTTTATAAAGTAAGCAAGTAAGCAGGAAGATGAGAGAGAGGGGGAGAAAAAGGTAGAGAAAGAGAGGAAAAGAGAAAGAAAGGGAGCCTGAATATAAGTGACTTCTAACCATTTACCATTGCAGTGGCAAAAACTGTATCTGAGTGAGTATTTCGAGCAGGACTCATTGCTCTGTCAAGAGGCGTGCTAGCAGTTTCCAGACTTGGGTGTGACTGTGATGCAAAACCCAAAAAGCACAGGAGGGAGGCGCCTGGTGAGTGGATGAGAGCTTACCGGGCAGAAGTGGCAGAAGCAGGGGACGGAGTGGCAGAGAACCTGAGCAGCAGCAGTTTCACTCACCAGGGTAGACAAGTGGTGTGGAGGTGGAGGTGGATGTGGAGGCCAGCAATGGTATTGTTGTGCCAAGTTGCAAGACCACCCCCAAGAAGACCACCGAGATTCAGACACTCCGAAATGCAAAAGCAAGGCAAGGGTTTATTTAACGAGCTGCCAACTCGGGCCTCGTCCTACCCACCAACACAGCGGAGGTTAGGAGGGAGCCCCGAGCTGTGATTACACAGGGCTTATAAAGGCAAAGAACAAGGTTACAACAATCAGCTGTGCAAGCAAGATTAGAACACAGGTACAAATCTGATTGGCTCAGGGTTCGATTCTAAAATGGGGTTCACGTGGTGGGGCCTGACTTCAAAGTCTGGCACCTCATTTCCCCCTTTTTCTTTTTGGTACCTTGGGAGCCAATCATGGCTCCATTCTGTCCATTTCAATGGCTTGCATGTCTAGGGGATGATATAGAGGTAAGGCATGGGCCAGTAGGGCCCAATGTAGTAACCAAAGGGCCTGTCACCATTTCTTAAAAGAATAGTCTCTGTACCTCTGTTTTGCATGCCTCTAGTTTATCCTGCCTCATCTTCCCAAAAACAACTCTGGTCCCTTGATTTTAAAGGGGGGCTGATGGGTGAAGATCATCCATCTTCTGTAACTTCTTCAGGCTGACTCAGGGGTGTAGACCTTACCTAGCCAGGAACCTATAACCTTAGTCTCAGTCTAACTTTCTTTTCTTGAGGCAAAGGCAAAGCGGCTGAGTTGGGTGCTTGGAGACCTCCCATGTTCCATCACGGTAGTTGTCATCCAGGGCAAAGGGGTCAGCTGGCCTGGCGTGGAAGCAATGAACCCAAGTGGCGATGCCATCTAGGGTCCCTTCCACCGTGGTTCTTAGGATTTCAGTCCCCTGGTCTGAATAAATGGGGGGTAGGGACAGAAGCAGAATCATATCTTTTAGAGTCCAATTCATTTTCTCTACCTGTCCTGCACTCTGGGGTCTATAAGCACAATGCAATTTCCAATCCGTCCCCAGTGCTGCAGCTATTCCCTGACTTACTTTTGAGACGAAAGCCTGTCCGTTGTCTGACCCAATGGTGGATGGGAAGCCATACCTGGGTAGGATTTCTTCCAGGATCTTCTTAGCCACTACATTCGCAGTCTCATGCTTTGTTGGATAGGCTTCAACCCATCCTGAAAAGGTGTCTACAAAAACTAGCAAATATTTGTAATTTCTGTGAAATCTACTTCCCAATACACACCTGGCCTATTCCCACAGAGGTGAGCTCCTTTAGTAATCTGTTGATTGGGGGCATTGGCAAGCTGACAGGTCTTGCAATTTTTAACAATATACTTTTGCAGGCCTTTAACAGATCTCAATAAGGACACAATCTCAGGTCTACAAGCTTTCTTTCCTAAACAGATGTATCAGCTTAACATTCTTACTGCCAATCAGAGCTTTTGAGTAAATGCGGGGGGGGGGGTGAGATTTTAATCTATTCTCTCATTTGACAAACTTCCCCTTACTAACCACTATCACAGATGACTGGCAAATTCCTGCCCAGTAGACAGACATGGGCATTGGAAAGGCATGCTTATGAACTATTCTTCTAGGACTTCCCGGCTTTAACTTTTGAAAGGCCAACAGTAGTTACTCTAGGATCTGACATCATCTCTGCCATCCAAGCAGTGGCTTACTGCCTCTGGATGCTCCATCACTTTTGTCCCAGGAGGAGTGACTTTCAACTTGGACTCAGGGCCTGAGTGCTGTCCCTCAGCTCTCCAGCTCAAGACTAGCACCGTACCACTTTTGAGCTCCACACCACTCCATTCCCAGCACTCTGCTGGCTGATTAGAGACAAGTCTCTCACAGGGACCTTTCTTTGCCCGGGCTGGCTTTGAACTGCAGATTCAGATCAGTGAGTCTTATAAGGGGCCACTTTACTCCAATTATAAGCAACAAGGTGGTCCACACAGAAGTAGTTTTTAAGCATGCTCTCTTACCTGGAACTTATTAAGAGTCAGTATTAGATCTTGACAAACTTGTAGGAATCACCTGTGCTTCTCTGTGGGCCTGCTGGAAACTGTTACAAAAAAACCTACAAAGAAGCTGGAATGGCAATTAAACATTTTGGTAGCCATAATTCTTTTCTCACTTTGCAATAATTATTTAGGACAATTTTACTTCAAAATTTCTTCCAAAAGGCTACAAAAACAAAACAATTAATACAAAAGGAGGAAAACACACAGGCCTAAGAAAAGTTACGAGTTGGAGATCTCCCAAGCTGGCCCACAACCTCCTACAAGGGTGCAGAAGGAATGGACCCGAGTTGGCCCACAACCTCCTGTAAGAAGGAGTGGACCCGAGTTGGCCCACAACCTCCTGCAAGGGTGCAGAAGGAGTGGACCCGAGTTACGAGTTGGAGATCTCCCAAGTTGGCCCACAACCTCCTGCCAGATAAGCAGAAGGAGCAGACCCAAGTACAAGGTGGGCGGGTTGAGTCTCGTTTAGGAGGTCCTCCTGGTCAGTTCCAGCCAAAAACCAAACTGACTCGCGCCCTACAAGCAAAAGCAAAACAGACAAATTACAGGACAAGACAAATGAACAGTGCTGTTTTCTTACCTTCGGAGTCTGGGATCTCGGGGTCTCTGGGGCTATCCCGGACGAAACCCCAAATGTTGTGCCAAGTTGCAAGACCACCCCCAAGAAGACCACCGAGATTCAGACACTCCGAAATGCAAAAGCAAGGCAAGGGTTTATTTAACGAGCTGCCAACTCGGGCCTCGTCCTACCCACCAACACAGCGGAGGTTAGGAGGGAGCCCCGAGCTGTGATTACACAGGGCTTATAAAGGCAAAGAACAAGGTTACAACAATCAGCTGTGCAAGCAAGATTAGAACACAGGTACAAATCTGATTGGCTCAGGGTTCGATTCTAAAATGGGGTTCACGTGGTGGGGCCTGACTTCAAAGTCTGGCACCTCAGTATTAGTGAAAAGGGCGACGTGGCGTCTCGCAGCATCTCGGTTCGTGGAAAAAGGGCCGTCAGGACTGGGGATACTCCCAGCAAAAGAAGAAAAATAGATGGGAATTCTGCCTGTCCTGACTCTTAAGCCCTATCCGAGTCACGGCACAATATATGTTAGGTTTTTAAGTAGGTAGCCAGTGAAGGAGAACGTCACACGGTAGTGGTATTCAGGCAGGAGAGAAAGTTTATTACCGAACTGCTGGCCTGTGGCCGAGGTGATCCATGGCCGGAGAGAAGGGAGAGAGGAGAGAGAAGAGAGAGTGAGGAGAGAAGGGAGAGAGAGAGCAGAGAGAAGGGAGAGAGAGAGAGAGACCCCCCACCCAGCCCTGCCTTATATCTAGGGCAGGGCCAAGGGGTGTGGCCAGGTGGATTAGGATGTGACCTCAGGGAAAGGGGAGGTAACTGCCTCAAGGTCTGCAGGTTATCCAGGTAACTGGGTGGAGACTTAATGAGGTTTGGGCATCTACATGGAGCCCTCAGGGAGAGGACCTAACTACTCATGGGACAGGGAGCTAGGGACTTTCTCTATCATCAGATCAAGATCCATTGCCCATCCTGATCTCCAAGGTACTTGTTCAACATCTTTTGCATAACAAGATAAGGAAAGCACCTTTGACTCATTCCAGATGAACTTTCCTCCTCACTGGTGCCATGTGTCTCTTTCTCGTGTTTCTATGCTATTTTCTGTATTCATACCCCAAATAGAGATAATCAAAACTCAAACTGATTCTTGAGTTCCCCATAATGTTTTGTACTTTAAAGAAATGACTTTAGGTTTATCCCAGCCCCAAACACAAGCTTTGTGATGGGTTCCCCAGCATTGAGAACCTCTCACTAGCAGCTCTAAGCGGACCATTTCCATCTCATACAGCAGGCCAGATAGACACACAGATACTTGAGAGGTGGACATAGGTCTAGGTAGAGTTAGCACAGGACTTTATCTGAAAATCAAACTAAATCCAAACAGCTTGAGGGCATGGTTCAAGGAGTAGAGCATTTATCTCCCTTTTGTCAGGCTTGGAGTACAAACCCTGACACTGAAGAAAAAAAAATATTTTGCAAGACTAAGCACTGTTTCAGTCATATAGAAAAATTCTAGCCTGGTATTACCTTCTTTGTCTTCACATGTTGGAGGGCTGAAGATCTTGTAGCTGGAGGGGAGTCTTGCAGCTCTATTCAGTATTCTCTCTTACAATTCTGCCAGCACACCAGGTTATTATTATTGTTTTACATTTAAACTCCAGTCCCTCCCCTTTCCGCCTCCTCCAGAGAAATAAGTGCCTAATAGACTTCATGTACAAGTGCCTATTTTTATTAAAGACAAGTGTAATCTTTTGTAGACCAAATGTCCCTATCATAAATGCTAACAGAGAAAAATATTAGGACTCATTTATTTATGAACCTGTTAATAATGAGGTGCAGTTAGGAAGGGAAAAAAAAAAAGGCTTCCTCAGCACAAAGCTCCTGAGCAAACAATGCACACTGGGGGAAAAGAGCTAGTTAGCCTTCTTGACTTAGATAAAGCTATGGAGAAATGACAAGTGCCAGTAATTAGCGCAGCCTCTTCAACAAGATAACCCTATACATCTTTGTCTATTTCAATCACCAAAGACTCCGATCCAGTGTAAAATTAAACCTTGGATGCCATCAATTTCTGTTAACCTCTTTATATTGTTCTGTGTTCGTGCCTATGTGCTAGATTTTGTCATTTTATTAAATGGTGACATCTCTACAGACATGTGACCTAAAACTCTATTTGCTCCTGAGCAAAATAGTCTCAATAGTCTTCTGGTGTGTTTCACAACCAAGGGACAGGATTTCTTCCCACATGGCACTGGGAACTCCTAGACTTTAAGAACTTGGAAATGTTTTGTCTAGTACTGTGTGTCTGGTACTGGGCTTGAACTAAAGACTTTAGGGCTATCCCTTAACTTTTTGGCTCAAGGACACTTTCAGCTTTTTTTTTTTTTTGTGGTTAATTGAAGATCAGAGTCTCACATGGACTTTCCTACTTAGGGTTGTCTTTGAACCATGATCCTTAGATCTAAGCATCCTAAGTAGCTAGGCTTATAAGCATGAGCCATTGGCCCCTGGTTGAAGTTGTACTTTAGTTTATTTGAACAGTCCTACAATAGGCTGCTCACCCCAACCTGCTCCACCCAAATTTACTTAGAATACAAATCAAGATTTGGGTTCTAGATCAAGCTTTACGTACATATATTCATGAAGGAAACTGTGGTTTGCCAGGTACCTGTGGCTCATGCCTTGTAATCTTAGGTACTCAGGAGGCTGAGATCTGAGGATTGTGGTAGAATACTAGCCTTGCAAGGTCAAGGACCAGCACACACACACACACACACACACACACACACACACACACACACACACGACATAGATCAAGGATCAAGATGAATTGTATACATAAACTACTTTGTTAAGTGGCAAAAAAAATAAGTACATACCCTCAAAAGTTAGGAAAAGTGAAGGAAAGGCTGGGTTGGAGGGGGGTGAGAATGTTGAAAGCGATGACATTCATCAAAATGTACTGTATTCACAAACTGCTTTGTTCAATGGCAACTCCTTTGTGCAACTACTTAAAGATAATAAAAACATTTAAGAAAAGGAAGGAAAAAAGAAACAAAGAGAACTGTGGTTTGATGTCTCTTTTTGCCTAGGTATTTATATGTATTTTCTTCTTCCCCCACAATACAGCCCTTCCCCACCCCCAACCCCAGCCTGTTTCAAACGTTCCCGATTACCCATGACTTCAGCAGTTAGTTTTAATTTAGGCTCTTTTGAAATTTTATTGCTTAGTATCCTTTGCTGCCAATAGTCTCTTATTAATTTATTCATTTATTATTGCATGGAATAACAATAAGCCTTATCATCCAAATTGAGAAATAATTGGAAATTATAAGAAATCAGTTTGACCTTGGGGGCCAGGTTTATAGACAGTGAATCTTGTGCAGGTTCAGGAGGAAGCTGGTCGACTCAGTGGGCCTGGGAGTTTTCAAACAGTCCTGCCCAGTCTGGCACTGGCCTGGTTACTGTGCTCCTCATGCATAAGAGAAATTGCCAACGAGTTCAGAGGTGATATCATTTAGGGAAAAAAAAAAATAGTTGTTTATATTCTAACATGCACCTAGCTCCGTATACCCTTTTACTAACCAACTTCTTCCAAAATTTCATTCTGCCCAGATCTACATTCTCCTTCATCTTCTTCGTGGGTCATTTATTTCTCTGATTGGCCGATTATTTTTTAAGTAGTGAGGTTGAGTGCTAGGCTGGCATTCTATCACTTGGGCCTCCCCTCACAATCTTTAATTTGCGCTAGGATTTTTGTTTGTTTTTGTTTCCTGAGAGCTGTCCCTTAGCTTGGAAGCTCAGGCTGGCAGTCTACACTTGAGTTACACCTTCACTTCCAGCTTTTTATTTGTACTTTTCTGCCCTGGCTAGCTTTGAACCTGGATCCTCAGATCTCATCTTCTAGACTAGACAGGATTATGGATGTAAGCTATTGGCATCTGACATGCTTTAGTTATATTTTGAATAGTGTCTTGTGTTTTTGTATTTATTTATTTGTTTGGCTTTTAGCCAGGGCTGGCCTCTGTTCATGTCCCTTCTGATCTCTATCTCTCTATCTCCTGGGATTAAAGGTATGAGCCACAGTGTTGAAATCAACATTTTTGTTTGAAGGTGATTCTCCAAATTTTCCTGACCTTGCATGTTGTGCCTATCTCTCTGCCTCCTCACTTTCTTCTCCTTATTCTTTTCCTTTTTCTTTTTCTATCACAGGATAATTAGAAGGCTGAGTCTAAAAATTAGCTTCTCAAAACTTCTCACTTTGAACCCTGCTTACAGTGGGTACCTGGGATATAATACATGATATCATTTAAATATATATTTACATAATATTCAAATGTGCACATTATCTAGCCAGTAGAGCAAAACATCTCAAAACAACTGAATGGAAAAGTACATCTAGATGCTGTTTCAAAGCAGAGGCTTACTTTGTGGTAAATGAGTTTATCAAGGGGCCTCTGCACCAGCCCTCTGCCTTGTTGCTGTGATTGTCTCCCTGTAGGTTAGATAGGAAGGACCACTGAGTAAAACCCACTCTGACCTTTCAATCTGTAAGGCTTTCATCCACTGACAAAGAAGTAGAGATGGGGCAGCGGGGTGGGGGTGGAGAAAGAAGGAAAATTGGGAAGTATGCAAGAAGAAAAGAAGCTTAGAAGAAACAAGCAAAAGAAACCATGCTAGGTTCTGTGCTGAAGTATGGGCTCCATAGGATAGACTCAGGATTGTGTCTGGGGCTGGCAAGTGGCTGTGGCTCTTGGAATGATTAGTGAGCTCCCTGACAGTCAGAAGACTCATGAGAGAAACATTGAAGTAGCATAGGTAGGAATTTTATCTGTAAGTTCCCTCAAACAAGCAAATGACAACAGTAGAAGAGGCCATTTGAATTTCTGACAGAATTGCTAACCAAATTTCATCCTTTAGTAGCAACAGATCTATAGAATTCAATGCTGCTACACCAGTCATATTCAAGTTTACACCATCCTGTAAATATGCCCCCTCCCCCACAAGGCAAGGCCTCTGCCCTGTCCTGAAAGTGTCTCCTCTGCCTCGCTCCCTAACTTTGCTTTTCCTCCCACCTTTCTTCCTCTGTGACATAGGGTTCTACACACTTCCCTAGATGTATCTCAAATCTTCAGGCGTATTCCAAGTGTCCTTTCTCTGGGGGAAGGTGAAGAGAAGAGAGAGAAAAAAAATACAGAGAGAGAGGGTAGGAGGGAGAGGAGAGGGAGGGAAGGAGAGCATTCTGTGGTTTAATTTTCATTATTTTTAGGTGTTAAGTTTTAGATTAGCATACTATGTCTTAAACTACTGTATTAGAATGCTGCTTGACTCACTTCCAAATTGAAGACCTTTTAAAAAAATTGAAGCAGTCCAATAATTTTAAATCACTCTACACTGTGCATTGCAATTTAAAATTATTGGAGTGCTTCAAATTTTTATAAGCCCTTGAATTTGGAAGTGATCAAGGTTCTAGGCATACTCAGTGTAGAGCAATTTAAAATTATAAGAGCTGTCAAATTTTTATATAAGCACTTCAGTTAGAAAAGGGATTTGGGTTCTGGGCATGTGCAGAGAAGAGCTATTTAAATTATTAAAAGTACTTCCCTTTTTTCCCCCTAAGCACCTGATTTTGGAAGAGTTTTGGTTTGTGCAGCCTAAAGTGACAACTTCCTTTGAGAGAGAATCTGTGAAAAAGACTTAAAATCTTTTGAATAAGGCCCACACTATGGGGATGTTAAGTTGGCATCCAGCTTTTGGGGATGATCTGTAGAACACCAGGAGAGAGCATTTCCCCACATCTTCTTAAGAGCTGGGTATCTTGTTGTTATTATGGTTCTTTTATTTTGAGGAGGAGAGCAAAGGCCTTTCCAGAAGACACCTGTTAAAATGCTCATCTCTTGTGACAGGTGGGGTTGGTGTTTGAGAGTGACATCTCTTTTTTTTTTCCACCAAGAGTTTAAATGCATTTTGGTAGTGAAGAGGGGGAGGGTCAGGTTGCTATTGTGGTGCTGAGCAGGCAGCCCAGGACCTCTTAAGGCTGTGCTGAGAAACTTCCAGGTGGCATCATGAAATAGCAGACACAAAAGTTAAAACTCTCTTGATCTGGGTCAATATTTTACTGAGTGCTCATGCTCTCCCCCACTGAAAGTAATCATTAAAATTGTACTTATAGGTTTAATGTTCATTTGCATTATGGCCTTCCTGGGCTATCAATTTTCTCTTTTCTGAGAAATGAAATATTATTCATTTGAAGCATTTTAAGAGAAAATCGAAAGGAAGGTAGAATCGATAGTTTCAGGTGGAAGGTTGATTTTTTTTTCTCTCACTTCATCTTTTGGTTGGGTGTTTCAATACTACAAAAGGAAAAACAGGGGACAAATTTAGCAAAGTGGAAATAACTCCTCCCTTGTAAAGGTTTATTTACTGCCAAGGAAAATGAGAGACAAATGACGTAGAACATAGGCACGTTACAATCACAATTTGGATAAATTCCTCACCTTTGTGAGACTTGGGAGCCCATTTTTCAAATATTTACTTTTATCAGAAATAAAAAAATCATGGTATCATTTGTGACTTACTATTTGGAATATGTGAGCCATTAAATTTCCTTAAGACTTTACTCAGGAATCTTTAATATTAAAACCAATGATTCACTTACCTGATCTTCCTCAGAGAGATGTTTCCTTTCTTTAAAGATCATTGATTGAGTGTGCAATACTTAGGTCTGCCCATTCAGTCTCGCTCCAAATGGAGACCCTAGAAGGGTCTCCATTAAGGTCACCTTAGTTTTAATTTCCTCTCCCAAGAACTCACACTCAAAGTAGTGGGGTCACAGATATCCTGTTCTTCCACACCATCCAGCTGTTCTGGGCCTCCCTTTCCTGGTTTGCAAAGGAAGGAGTTATCAGTGTCATTGTCTTTGTGTTGCTTGGAGCTTAAACCTGAACTGTGTTTGGATGAGGGAAGCCACTGATGTTGGTAAACTCTTGTACTTCCTGGAAGAGTACAGACATCACTGTCCATTCCAGACTCTGTCAAAAGCTAGTGAACTCAGTGGAGAACCTACTGGAGACTTTATTAGTGGCCAGTAGGCCCTTCTCTGCCTAGGCAGAGGGCATAGGACATTTTAGGGGCTTGGCTAATCCCAGTCCATCAATGAGGGGGAGAGGCTCTGTCTGTCTCTGAGTTAGTAATGCAAGGACAGCTTCCTGTTTCAAGCCAGACAAGTTGAAGTTAAACTGTCATTCTTTCACATTAGTCCACAATTAACAAATTAATAAATACATTAATTAATGAGCCACCATCTGTTTATTGAATATGAGTCATTGTGTTAGGTGCTGAAGGATAGAAAGACAAATGAGGAAGAGATATTCTCAAGGAAAAAGGAGTAGAAAGACCTGCAGACAGGGTTAGGCTGTAAGAAGTTATATTTTATGATAATGCCTATTTGCAATGTATTATAAAAATGATAAAATATAGAACACATATTCCATATTATTGTGACTTTTTTATATTGGGCCTGACTCAGTGTAATATTCTGTTCCCACCCCTCCCATACAGCACAATTGTTTCACATGGTTTATTTGCTCAATAAATAAGTACTAATTAAATGTGAAAAAGTAGAAAGGATACAAAGCAAATAATTGAATAAGGCTTTTCAAACTTGGGCCATAGGAAAATAACCTGGGAGCTCGAAAGAAATGCTGATTCCCTGGGGTCTCATTCCCAGGACTCTGACTTAATTGGAACAGGAATTGAGCATTTTAAAAAGCTCGCCAGCTGTGAGAAGTATGGTGCTCAGGGACCTCAGAGGAGGGAGCAATGTACTTCATTTGGGGAGCAAAGAGATTGCTTTTCAAAGGAGGTGAAGTTTGAGCCTGAGGGATGGAGAAGTTGTAGACAAGGTATGGCAGAAGAAGCTGGGGTGGAGAAAATGGCTTTCATAGAGGGAACAATATAGGCAAGCGCAGACAGAGCATGGTATATTCAGAAAGAGTTGGGCCTACACTGACCCCGACCGTCTGCTGTGGGACAAATAAAAGACACTGCAGCAATTGGGTTGGGATTATTACAGAAGGAACCGTATGCTTTATGGCTCTCCAAAGTTTGATTGTATTCCACATATGCTGGGGAAAACTGCTATGGGTTTGGTTGGGTGGAAGGAAGTTGGAAGCTGAAAATGGTTTACTATGATCTTTCTTTAAAAAAAAAAAAAAGCACTGGAGCATTGTGGAGAATAAAGAAGACATAGGGCAAACTTGTTGTGGCCAACCCATCTGGAAGCCATAGCTTTCAGTAGACTGGGAGAGGAGGCAGCTAATCTAAGCTAGCCCGATTTGTATGTGATTGTAGTAGAGGAGAGAATAGATTTACAACACATTTGGAAAAACATCCTTGGATAGATTTGTTGGTTAATTATATAGAGGGGTTAAAGACAAGCATGCTGGTAGAGATTCACCCAGAGGGGAAATAAGAATGTGTAGGCAGGACAAGCACACAGAAGTCTAATGGATAGCTGCTAAGGCTGGATCAAGTATGCAAAATTAGTGATGGATGAGCCCTTTTGTCTCCTTGCCTCAGACCTTATTTCTGGTTTTCTTCAGATCCACAGTAAATTAAACTTTGTGTGTGAGTGTGTATGTGATACTACTGGGACTTGAAATCAGGCCCTAAGCCCTTAGCTTTTTTGCTCAAGGTTGGCACTCTACCACTTGAGCCTCAGCTTCACTTCCAGCTTTATTTTTGGCTGGCAAATTAGAGATATGAGTGTCATGAGCTTTCCCATCTGGAAACCCCAATCCTCAGATCTGTTTTCTAAGCAGCTAGGAGTACAGGTGTGAGCCACAGACAGATGCGGGGCTAAGGACACATTTCTTCCCCTTTTTAACAATGTGAATCCAAGTCCCACTCTTAAGTTTTTATCTCCAGGGCTGCTCTTTGACTCGGGGCTTTTAGAAGGCCATTTGCAGCCTGTACATTCTCCTCCAAAATGAAGGTTTTGAATAAAAGCCAGTCCTAGAATTAAGTCAGGGCAAAGTGGTGTCAGGGGTGAAATTCAAAATGCAATACATAATAATTGGTTTTAAAACAGGAGCCAAATGAATCATAAAGTCAGATAGACGCAAGAAAAGGCTTCATCCAGGATGAAGACTGAACCTGCAACGGATGATTGGAAAACAGGATAATGGCAGTGTTGCTGGGATTCCAGGTGTAGCTGGTGACCAGGAAATGGCTCACCACTTCAAACATGTCTGAAAGTGCTCCATGACAAAGGGCTAGATGTCTCTTCCAACCTGTACAGTGTCCACAGAGAGCTTTTACAACTGCGTCTACAGAGATTCCAACACTTGAGGACAAAGGAAGAAAGGCCACCATATCCATATGTTTTCTAGAAACCAATGATCACCAGTGGGAGTAGATATTGGATACAAGAGAGAGACATCAATATTCCAAACACAAAAGGAGATGTGACATTGCCTTACATTCCAAATTCATGATTATGTTTAGAAAAGTACTTACTCAATTACTTGCTATTATTATTATTGTTATTATTATATTTTATTATTAGTTTTTTTGGGACTATCATCGCCATGATTCAGTAGTTTGGAGCTCCAGGGTTTTCTCCAGAGGCTTAGCTGTCAGCTTGACACTGTTGGGAAGATGTGGCAACATTAAGAAGTAGAATCTTGAGGGAGATTTTAAGTCTCTAGGAATATGACTTGAAGGGGATTATATGGGACCATAGTCTCTTCCAATTGATCATGGACCTGAACTGATAAAATTATGAGCCAAATGAAACCTTCCTTCATTATAAGCTGGTATCTCAGATATCTGTTACAGTATTCAAAGGCTGAATGAGTTGCTGATAGAAACAAAAGTCTTTATAGACCATGGCTCTGAAGAGAGTCAGAGGAGAAAGGTTTAAGAGCAGAATTAAGAATAAACACCTAGAAAGTAAGAAGCACAGTCTAAATCTTGCTTGTTACCCAAAGAAGGGAAATAGGGAAAGAAAAGAGTTTGAGATTTAACACATCTCTAGGCCCAGATTCCATTATTTCTCAAATATATTTTTCCCTCTTGGGTTCTGTGAGCAACCTCTGTAGTAAAACTTCTCCTGGAGATGCTTTCAATGAAGGTTTGCCTATGACCAAATGATTCCTAAATAAGGATAACTTTAAACAATAAAAGAAAACAAAATTCTGTTTCTCTGAATGTTCTGCCTTCTTAGGGGAGGCTTCTGGGTATAGCCTCTCCTCTGTTCTTTCTGTGTCCCGTGGCAGGCCGGGTGGCTTTCTGACTGAGCTTGGTTAGGGATAATTCAGTTTCCATCAGCAAGGATTGCTCCAGTAATCAAGGGAACTGTGATGAGAATAAGACATGGCAACAGGACATTATGATTTCCTTAAACACATTACTGTTTATCTTCAGGAACATATGACTTACTCAATTTTGCCTTTCCATCACTTTACCAGAGTACTTTACACATAGTAGGGGTAACTAATTTTGTTTGTGAAATAAATGAAGGAAGCAATGTGTAACATGCATTAAGAGTCCAGGAAGTCAGAGGGAGAAAGGTGTGAGGAAATAGGGGGAAGGACAGAGGCACTACAGTTTCAGGCTTTAGGGTCTTGAAAGTATCTTTAGAAGTGTTTTTGTAACAACTTTGGGGCTGCAAACCTGTCCCATTTTTTTTTATCACATTCTTAGACCTTCTTCAATCCTAACCATTTATTCCAAAAACTTCCAAAATAATCAACATAGGAAAAAGAGAAGTTGTACTTAAATACCTTTATTTTAGAGTTTATTTCTCCATTAATTTGAAAATTAATTAATGGGTTGCATTCGAATTTCACAGTGGCTTAGGGTTTTAATACAATCTTTATAGAGCTTGGGGACCTTCCAAGCTTTTAATGAATGAGGATTCATCCTATTTTCCTTTTCTTTCCCACTTGGCTAAGGAGAGAAAACAGGTGTGGAGAAAACCTTTAACTTACACATTAGCCTGTAATTTCCTGGACTTTTCAAGGACTGATATTTAAAATATTTAGCCACAAAGTAACTAAGGACCTCTGACAAATGGGACAGACATTTGTCCAGTCAGAAAGGGCTGCCCCTGAACAAGCCATCCCTGAGTTTTCACTGAATATCAATCTTGTTATCTCCAGGTTTGGTTACTAAGAATTCAGCACAAGTTTATTTTTTATTCCTGTGCTGGACTTGTAAGGTATTTACACAAGGTATTTGCACACTACATGCGTCCATACCCAACCCACAGGGAGTGCAGAGCAGCTGGTATCCATGGGTCATCACCGCTAAGCCCATTCCCATAATTGAATATAATCCCACTGTTACTTCCCATCTCCTCCGTCAGGAAAATTGAGGTAATTTTCAACACTTGCTTCATTTCATTACTTAGAAAGAAAATGTAGCCAAGGAGGTGTGGGGTGGGGGAAATGGAGCAAATACACACACACACACACACACACACACACACACACTTATATTTATTTATTTATATACATACACACACATACTACTCCTGACCTCTGGCCTTTTGAATCACCCTCCAGCCACCTTTGTTCAGTAGTACTGGCGTGCACCAGACATAGGTACGCAGATATATATCCAGGACATTGAAAAAGGACTCGGGGCCTTTTGGAGTTCATTTCTAGCACGGAGAATGAGAATGGTCTGATGCCTGTCCTTACATCTATGACACACTCCACAGAGAGACACAGGCAGGCGGGCACCAGCCAGCTCCTTTTCTCTTGAATAGAAACTTCCCTCCTTGCTGTCTCACTTCAGACCCTGCTTTCCCTAAACCTTTTCTTGACTAGAATCATGCTAATGTTGACAGCTCTCCCTGCCCCCACCTTCTTTGTTCCAGCCTGCAATCCAGGGAGAATGTGAGGTGAGCTTGTCGGAGGAGATGAAAGATGGCAAGAAATGGGTGTTTGGGGACCAGTTCTTTGGTGACATGGGCTCTGCAATCCTTTTTTCCCTCTCAGTACTCACTCCTCTCTCGCCTTCTCCCTCTCCCTCGCTCCCCCTGCCGCTCTCTCCCTCTCATTCTCTCTGAAATGGTGTGTGCCTCCAGTAATTTACATAATACTCTTCTGACACCTTTACTTTAGTCATCAATCACGGTACCTTCTCTCAGTCTATCTTTTGTCTGAGCATGTCTCTTCTTTATCAGGCCATGCACAAAAGATTAATTTCACAGTTTTTCTCCCTTCTTTCTTTCCTTGCAAGATACAAAGCTCATGAAATGACAGAAGCAAGATAATGAAAACAACAATGCAAGCAATTTTTTTTTGTTCTTGCAGGTTGGATCTCAAGATACTTTTTCTAACCTCATTGTGTGCCATCTGTCTTAGAAAAGGTCTGCTCTGTATTTTTTTAATACCTTTCTGTTGCTGCTCAGTAGACTACCTGGGGGGGCGGGGCAGGAATTACATATTTAAATCAGGTCAGAGGCTTTGGTTTTTTCAAATCTTTGGAACAATTAAAGTAAGGGGCCCATCTCTAATGGCAGCATGGACTACTGCACAATGCCCACTCCCCAATTAATATTAATGAGGTCTTATGCATAGCCAATTTATGACATTTGATTGACTCACCCAACCACCCTTCAACCTGTCTTATAAAGTGAAATATATGGCAAACAGAGCCTTATTTGCATATGCATATGTTCCCAATATTAATTAGGCTAATGGATCTAAGGATTCAGAGATAATGTGGGCAAAGAAGAAAAAAAATTACCACCCACAAAACAGAAAACTATTCAGTGCCTGTTCCTATGCTTGAACAAAAGAAGTTGAACCAGGAGATAAGCATGACTGATGCCAATATTTCCTCTTTTGTGTTTTACAGGACTTGTAGTTCTGAAAAATAAACATACCATAGATGTTAGTATTATTTGACTTTTGTTCTCAGTCAAATTGGGAAGGGCTGAATATTGTAGAAATAACTTATAAAAATGAAAGCCAAGACTGATGGCATTCTGGTGGCCAGAGGTCAGATCTATCCCCTCAACTCGGGAGGCACTGAGGCTCTCAAGGAAACACATTGGATATAGAATATGGGCTTATATAAGTCAGGAGGAAGAATGCCCACAAACCTCTGCTTTAGCAGCTCACTAATGGAATTTATCCCCACTGTGGAGTAGCTAGGAGAACCCCTTTGATGTAACCTAATTAAGCTTGGTGAAAAGCATTGAAATCTCATGGATTTTGTTGTTAGAATGCAGGGAAACGTACTCTGCTTTTCTTTCCTTTTTTTCTTGCCACAAACCATCCTGTACAGCTCAATTATGATGGTATTTGACCCTAAAGATATGACAGGAGCCATTTTTGAGCCACGGATGGTGGTTCCCACCTGTAATCTCAGCACTTGGTGAGCTGAGAAGGAAGGATTTCAGGCTGGAAGCCAGCCTGGGCTATACAGTAAGATACTCTCTCAAACCCCAAATTAATTTGTCAGCTTACTCTCTGTATGCTAAAAGGATACTCAAACCAGCTACTTAATAAGACTTGGACAGTAAGAGAGTACTATGCTTATATGTGCTTGCTTCATGGACCATAAATAAGCATCATTATAAGCATAATTATTACTATCATTGTGAATCATATTAATGACATGTAGATTCTATACAACATACTATGGCAATCACATTCTATATTCTATCTTATGTATAGAATAAATTTAGATCACTAATCAATAAATCCTTATTCCTGTGAATTGAATCCCAGGTCAAACAGCTAAAAATGGGGAGGCTAGGATACATACTGAAGCAGCCGGCTTGGGACTCCAAAGTACAATCCCATTCCTGAGCCTTCCAAGGTCAAGACCACTTGAGGGAGGTTATTATAGAATAGAAATACCTGAGCCCAGGGACAACTTAAAAGCAAAAACAAACAAACAAATAACAAAATGCCAGAAAAAAAACATAGGAAAAGAGACACTCTGTGTTTCCTGTGAAGATAGCCTTTGACTTCACTAACCAATGTGCTGCCATGTCAGTAGTTACCTTCCGTAGTAGTAATCATCATTTGTACTATGGTGCTAAAAGAATATGAGCTTAAAATACAATTACTTAGTTGATAGGTTAGTGAAATGCCTTGTAACAAGGCATTATTTATATTCAACACTTTCTGAGTGAAAACCTTTAAAGGACAAAGAGTAACTGTACAAGAATTTTCCATAGCTTACTAGGATACTTACACATACAGAACAAAGAGTGAGAAGGAGACAGGGGTTTGTTACAGCCTATGCCATAGAAATCCAGAAGGTACCATAACTTTAGCCAGGCATGGCCCTATCAGCTCTTCTTATTTCAGTTCTTCATACTTCTGATCCCCATTTACTGGGAATAGCTAGATCTTAAAACTCCAGTAACATTGCTCTAGATTTGTGGGCTGCCATGCCTCCCTCCTGTCTTTCTGGTTCAAAGTGATATATGTAATTCCATGAAAGTGGGGAGAAGAGTAGGAACAGAGAAGGATGAAGGGGCAGTGGATTAGTTCTCCCACTTTTTCAGAGGCCTAGGTTCAAGCCTAACATCCTCCTGATTGGTGAAAACCAAGATAGTGCATCTTTCTCTAATAATCATCTATTCTGCCCAAGCTCACATTTTTTTTAACCTCCTTCTTTTTAAATAATCTCTGCTGCCGAGAATGCTTTGACTGCATTGTAAAGATGTGACAGGTAGTGAAAAAGAGTGTGTATGAAGCAATCATGGAGCTGATGGGCTTTATTCTCTTCTCACATTAAATATGTGTTCATTAAACAAGGGCTTGTTTGCAGAGAGACAGTGGAAGAAGGAGGTGGAAAAAGAGGAAGGACGGCATTCGAGATGTGCCTTATTTTCTATACCATAATGAGTTGGCAAAGGTCAGCCTGGAGTGTGCAGGCTGTGGATCCACCTTCCTGGGAACCTTATCCTGGCCCTACCCCTAGTGATCTTAGCTTCCCTTTGCCTCAGTTGGTCCTTCTGCAAGCAAGGTCCAACTTCATGCTGAGTTGTTGCAAGATAGAGAGATGTGCACTGCTGAGCATGCAGTAAATGCTCACTACATCTCAGTGGTCAGGTTATAACTTTTTTCTCTACCCCATGAGCCTATTAAAGAGCCTATCCCTTCTACTAGGAGTTCTTGCAACTTCAGTAAATATGACATACCACTGCCAGTCTCTTTACCCACTAGTGAAGATGAGAAGAAGAGAATGATGGGTGTCCTCAGAGCTTTTGGCTTGGCCAGAAGATAGATAATCAGCAGCTAGACATAACAGATAATGTTGGGTGTTTAAGAGGCAAGATTTATAGAAGTCACTAGAGGAGGCAGAACAGGGAACTGGCAGAGTCCAATATTAAGGAAGATTCCCTAAGTCCACCAGGATGTGAAGGACAGGTCAGAGAGCCAACAGGAGAATATGAAAGTGGTAAGAACAGCCCCAAAAAAACTCCCAGATGGAAGGACACAGCACAGGGTCCAGAGAATAGGGGAAGGCCAGAATGGCTGGGCCTTATAAAATACAAGAAGAAAAGTGGCAGAGGGTAGGCAGGAGGGCTACATAGAAGCCAAGCCATGTGAAGTATTGCTGGCTACTCACAGGTTCACCCTCCACTACAGGATTTGTGCTATGAATAATGATAAATGATTGGCACATGTGAGAAGGACTGTTCGATGGAGCCATACGTACCTTCTGAGAAGATGACTAGACTAAATGGCAAGGCACTTATGTGTACATGAAAAAGAGCCAGCTGCTGCTACAGTGATTCCAGAAAGCTACCAGGAAAGAGCAAGGAGGAAGCATGATGGACAAGCTCTCCTCCCCTGCCCACCAGTCAGATGATCTCTTGGACAATTACTAAGCTCATACAAAAGTAACCTGCAGAGGGAAGGTTATATGGTCCAGAGCAGGTGGGACCCTAATAATGCGGAAAACTCCAGAAGCATTTTTATTTACCTTCCTGTCCTAGGTCACTGCCCCCACTTGCCCAAAGCAAAATGTAGCATGAGCATTTGGAGGAGAAAGCATGCCATGAATTCTTCTCCCCTCACCTCCTATGTCTCTGTCTCACCTGATGGTGAGAAGAACCTGACACTCTTTGGAAAAGAAGACAGTGTGCCTGGGGCAGACATGGCTTTCTTCTTCTGTGTGCCTTTCAGGGAAAGACATGCAGAAGGAGATCATTCTGTGCACACTGATGACCTGGATCCACTCGGTACATTTTTTTATCCTCTGTAAGAGAATCTGGGCCTTCAGACCACAAAGCTTCTCTGCAGGTCCCATAGTCTCTTGTTCCATCTGCCCTGTGTTTGCTAAGGCTTCTGCAGAGCAGAGAACATGGCAAGACGGATCCTTGATGGAGCAAGCCCAGAGGCAAGGTTGCCTGTCATTTAGTGCAGCTGCCTGTCAGGCACTGAGGGTTCCCAGGCTGCTTGGCTTTTGGATCCACATTTGGGAAGCAGAATGCTTATGGAATCCATTTTGGGGTTTGGCAGCCAGAACAAAGGATGGAGGCTGGAATGGAGCAAAGAGGTGTAAATGTAGCCTAGAGCTAGGGACTGTGTGGTGTCTCCTTGCTGACCCTTATGTGGTGAGGAAGAGGGTGGGATATTTTTGTGGGAGTTGGCTTGGAAGGACATCATTTCAACTACCATAGTTAACCCAAAGAGGAGGAGCCAATTGGGGGTGAGGATTCTCAGGCAGTTGCCACTCAAGAATGAACAAACTACACTGCTGTTTGTTCTGCAAGTCAACAAGGGTTCATTGCTGTGTGCTGTAGAGTCATGATATGCAAGATGAAGAGAGATGAGCATCTCTCCTGTCCATGGGAATCAGGAAGATGGTTTTAGCCCCCTACAAATATAGAGAAAACCACTTCCCAGCAAGGCTAAAGCAAGCCTGGCTAGCCATGATCCCCGTGACCTTGCATTCTACAAAATGTGGTGCTTGCTTTCCAAACTCTGGGTACCATTGTCCCAGCACCACCTCCCACCCCCATCCCAGTGAGCCTTGTTCTGCTTGAAAACACAATAAAATATTCTCTGTCCTTCATATATGGGGGAAACCCTTTAGGCATTAGATACTGCAGTAATTACTATATAATGGAGTAAATACTATACTATAATAATTAACTTGTAAACCTTGAAATAACATTTACTGTAATTTAGACCAAATATGAACTGTGAGTAATGAAGCCCGATCCAACATGAAATCGTTTGCAGGGTGCTTTAAACATATGCCTGGGAACAAGATAGCAGCAGTTTCCTGCCATTACCAAAATGGGCCCTCATACTGTAAGTACACGTGCCTGCCTGCCATTATTCTGAAATACCTTGTTAGCATTCTTTACTTTTTTTGGCTTTGTTTTTTTTTTTTTTGGGGGGGGGGGGGCTTTTGTGCCTTTATCCAAACTGCCCTTTTGGACTGTCAGAAGAAGCCTGAGGTTTTGTTTTGTTTGGAATTTAGTTTTTATTCAAATGATTGGAAATGTCCTACATAAAGTTAATATTGAAAGCCTGAATGAGAGTCTTGGAATTAAGTCTTGGGTGGTTCTGAGTTGCTTGTATCAGCAATATACTGGATATTCCTAGAAAGTGGATCTAGTGGGCAAAGTAGTTTGGGACCAAGATGGTAGTGGTACCAAGGTCCTAGGGTACCGGGAGGCCAGTCATTTACTTGGTACCTCATACCCTTGTTTTCAAATGCCTTTGCCACAGGCTTGTTTGACCTCTAAGAATTGTAGGATGTGTGTTTTGGGGTGTGGGGGGGTTGTGTGTGCAGAGACCAGAGTTCTATACCTTGCACTCATAATCACCCATGAAGGTAAGGAAAAGGTTTGTGATATGGTGAACCAAATAAAATTGCTATTTTTCAAAACAAAGCAAAAAACACACAAACAAAAAAGACACCCCCAACATTTGTATGCTGGGTACCAGTGGTTCACACCTGTAATCCTAGCTACTGAGGAAGCTGAGATCCAAGGAATAGGATTCAAAGCCAGCTCAAGCAGGAAAGTCTATGAGACACTCACCTCCAAGTAACCACTAAAAAATCCCAGAAGTGGAGGTATGGCTCAAGTACTACAGTGCCAGCCTTGAACAAAAAAGCTAAGGCCACAGTTGGTGTCCAGACCCTGAGTTCAAATGCCTGTATTGGTGTGTGCGTGCATACACACACACACACACACACACACACACACTCACACACACACACACGTTTCTGAGCAATGTTTTATGGTTCTGCCTAATTTAAAGCACATAGAACATGCCTCCTGCATCTGACCCATACATCTTCCTCCAATCACTTAACCCTTGGATTAGATTACATGTGCAATGTACAGTGTGAATCTTACTCCTTTGAGTCACATTTTTTGAAAACTTCATTGGTCCTTTACTAAATTTTCTAGTTTTTTTCCTCTCTCACTGGCCTCCAACTCCCCTATCTAATTGGCTAAATCATGTATTATTTTCTATTCAATATTTCCAACTCTAGTAATTCTGTTCCATTGGGTTGATTTGAATCCTGTCCATCTTTTTAAGGAGACAGTGAAAATGTACCTTTTCTCTAACTGCTCCCATGAATAATGACTCTAAGTTGGGAATAATAATAGATGGAATTCATCGGGCACAGACTAGGGGCATCAGATGGCTTCTGCACCATCTTATTTCATCTTCACAAAGTCCAGAGGAGATAGGTCCTATTTCTGAGCCTTTTTTAAAGATGAGAAAAATGACAGATACGCTGGATTTAGCTATGTGTCCAAAGGTCACACGGGTAGCTTGCCAAAGGATTTCTCTTTGGAGGCTGTGATTTGGAGCCGATGTCCATATTCTTGCAAAGCACAGACCAATCCACGAAAAGTCATGAGAGGCAATTCTAGATATGTGAAGGAAAGGGATGAGATGTTGCAGGTATTGTAGGACAATCAATCCAGGAGCTCAGAGGTTGCATTTATAGCACATCATTTATAGTGATGCCAAGACTATGCAGGGACCCACAGCAAGTTTTCAGGCTTAACATTTTATGTCTATAAACTATAACCATTTCAAACTGAATTACTAACTTTTTCCCTTACTAGGCTGTTGACTGAGTAAGCAAATTGATTGATTAGTTGGATGTTTCTTTTGATTCAATAAAGCTAAGTTTTGATGATCAGAGAAGTAATTCTTTTTTTTTTTTCTGTCAGTCCTGGGGCTTGGACTCAGGGCCTGAGCACTGTCCCTGGATTCTTTTTGCTCAAGGCTAGTACTCTACCACTTGAGCCACAGCACCATTTCTGGCTTTTTCTGTTTATGTGGTGCTGAGGAATCGAACCCAGGGCTTCATGTAGACAAGGCAAGCACTCTACCACTAGGCCATATTCCCAGAAGAAGTAATTCTTCAAGTACTATTTCTTCAATAGGGCCCCACTCTTTTCTTTCTTTGCTGTCCTGCAAGCTACTACAACTGTTAAAAATACCATGTGATCAACCAGGTACTGGTAGCTCATTCCTGTAATCATAACTACTCAGGAGGCTGAGGTCTGAGGATTGCAATTCAAAGCCAGTGGGGTCATGACAGTCTAAGTCAACAAATTAGCCAAAAGCAATGCATAGGTGTGAAGCTCATGGGGCAGAGCATCAGCCTTGAGTGAAAATGCCAAAAGATAGCATCTACGCACTGATTTCAAGCTACACTATTCTGTCTCTGTCACTGTCTCTCTGTCTGTCTCTGTCTGTCTGTCTCTGTCTCTGTCTCGCTCTCTCACACACACACACATACAAACATACAATTCTATGTGACAACCTTTTTTGACTATGTTAGGAAAATTGCTCTGACATCTCTCGTTGCATTTGCCAGGGAGATTCTAACTGGACATGGGTAAGGTTTTGAGCAAATGGTGAACAGTAGGAATTTTGACCCATGAGGCCTGTAGTTTCAGTGATGAAGATCTCTGAAGAGAAAAATTGCTTTAGGAGGAAACACATCTCAATCAGTCAAATTAGACCAATGCATCTTAACTGGGTTTTAATTTCAAATAACACTGCACCTGTGTGCAAGATCCTTTCAATGTGAGTGTTTAGAGAGACTGACCATTGGGGCTTTGACCTCTGGAGTGACCCAAATGTGTTAGTGCTCTTTTTTTTTCTGTCTATTGTAAGTTCTTGGCATCACAGCTGTTTTTTTTTTTTTTTCCTCTATGCTGGATCCTCTGTGAGCATCCTGATATTTTAACACAATGAATTGAAATCATATTTATTGTTTTCTTTTTCAGAAAAAGATCAGAGATGGGGGAGTTGAATGCTTTTAAGCAGTTGTACAAGAAACAAAAGGCTACATTTTTGAAATGCCAGCTATTACCAGTCCACAGTTTAGACTCTAGGAAGACTCGTTAGCACTTGCAGCGTCCCTCCCTCCCTGGAAGCAAAGCCAGAATTACACTCTGAGATGTGACCGTTGAAACAAACTCAAAGTCAATGTGCATAATTACTTACCACAACAGTGGTTAATGTGCCCTGAAATATTCCCAGTACCCTTAGGCCTAAGGCTTGGTGTTTGATATTCAGATTTTCTTGATAAATGTCTTGGATGCTTTGCTTACACCATTTCCCAAAATACTTCAGAATGACATGCATGCGCCTTTCTTCTCCATCTACACGCTGGACAGAGTAGAGGTAAGGGAAGGCCGTCACATTACAGCTGTGCTGAGGACTAAGTAATGGCAAAATGTGAGCGCTAATTGTCTCCCTCTAGCACAACCTAGTTATTTTTAAAAAGAGGAAACAGAGGCCCAGAGAGGTAGAGTGTCTTGCTCAGAGTCACACAGCTGAATAGTAAGTTGGGTCAAGATGAAAACATAACCCCCTTCCATCACAGTTTCTGCATCACACTGGGCAACTTCTTACCAAGAAAGTTCTCCTCGCCATACCCTGACCATGCCCTCTTGTGTCCCCAATCCTCTGCCCTGGGAGGAGGATATTTTAGCCCACTTGTTCTTATTCTATCCTTTTGTGGACCATAATAAGAAGAGTGGATTTAAGGAAGGGTCTCTTGCTTTGCCCCTTATTTTTTTTTGGACAGTGTTGCTCTTTCCCTTCTGAGTTCTAGTCCCACCCTGCATGCTCTGCTCTGTGGCTCTAGAGATAATGCACCAACTGTCATTCCTCAAGCCTTTCAGCAATATAACCTGGAGCCTTCACCAGAAGCAGCAAAGCTACTGCTGGGGTGAGCTGCATTGTGGACAGAGCAGGCAGGGAGATACAAAATGCTTATAAAGTGCTCTAACAATGACCTCGTGTGTACATACTGACCTTGTCTGACAACCTTGAAGCCTTTGCCCGAAGAGTAGCAGCAGCCTCCAGTGGCAGCACCCTGAGAGTGCTAGTGTGAACATGGCGGAGGTCCTGGTTTTCAGACATGCATGGAAGAAGAGGTAACTGAGAACAGGCTAAGATATTGTGCACTGTATGAATGCCCAGACAGCAGACCAGAGGTCTCTATGGAGCAAGGGAAAGCTTTGCCCATTAGGTGGTAACCAGAATAAGTCTTTAAGGGCAGTAGAATCTTATGTGCTTCAAAGGGTAGGGCTGCTAATGGTGGTGGTGGGAGTTGGGATAGGTATAGAGGGAAGATGTACTGCCAAGGGGGAAACAACATGGCAGGAATAGAGCCATCTGACAGGGAGACATGTGATTGCTTAGGTGATGAGATAAGACTGCACCAGTGACTAGGCACCAGTGCCTCAAACCTGTAACCCTAGCTATTCAGATGGCTGAGATCTGAGGATCAAACTTTGAACCCAACCTAGACAGGAAAGTTTGTGAGACTCTTATCTGCAATGTCAAAAAGCCAGGAGCAGAGCTAATGATCAAGTGATATTAGCACCAGCTTTGAGCAAAAAAGTTAAGGAACAGACCCTGTCTATGAGTTCAAACCCCAGTACAGGCACAAAAAGAAAAAAGAAAAATGAAAGGGGGTTGAGGATGAAAGGAGAACACAGAACAGGAATCCCAAGAATTAGTCTCAAAGTCAAATTCATAGGTCAATAAATTATCAAAATCACCACCTCATACATCCTTTCAATTTTTGACCTATACAGGTTACCTGACTAGAAAAACCCTCTGATTTATTTTTATTACCTATAGAATGGCAATGATAATAATAATGGTAATGATAACAATAATAACTTCTAAGGATTGTTACAAGAACTAGATTACTTAATATCTTCAAGTACCTAGACTATAGTTAAGTCCTTAAAAACTCTGAACTGCTTCATTAGTCATTATCCATTTGACCATGAACATGCCACAGAGGATTGTAATGATTTTATTAGGAGTATGGTGCTAAGCATGCACACTAAAAGAGAGCTAAAATACCCTTCACACTGCAGTGCTCAATACATTTTTTGGTGATTCTAACTTGACAGAAGGAGCAAAATTTGTCCCATAGATCCCAGAGGAGAGTCTGCACCCTGAATAACTATTCCAACCATTGCTCACCATATGTCCACAACCAGAAAAAAAATAATTTTGGAGGTCAGGAAATGAGCACACATGTGTACGTCTGCAGAGAGTAGCCTGCTGAAATCCACACGTAAGACGTATTTACCACTGAGGCAAATGCCTTCATGTGTTTGTAAGTAGCTATTTCTGAACATCCAAAAGGGAAGAAAAAAGAAGCCAAATTCAAATGGCATCATGTGTTTGTTATTTTGGAGCAAGGTTATGTGGAAGGAGAGGTTCCCTTATGCCTGGAAAACTTTAAGGAGGGGGAGAAATGAAGTCTTTAAAGGTATTTTAACGATCATGAAAGGCACTGGCTTAATAGGGCAGGAAACTACAGTTCTCTTTTTAGTCCCAGAAGGAAAATAACAAGGCTGTAGCTTAGCCTTCCCTGAAGAGTCATAAACTGGATTGCAAAGAGGCAGTCCCTAGAGACCCCACTCTCTGGGTCTCTATGGCCCCTTTACTGTGGGTCTGTCTGCCCGGGTTTCTGATGTGCTTATTAATTAGTGATCATAGCATTATGCCTAGGTAGCGGTAACCTGCATGGGGCATGGAGGGAAGTTATTGCCTTTCAAACTGACTTGGTCTGGTTAGGGCTGTGTTTTTTGTTGGATTTTCAGTTCTTCATGGGTAGGAGCCCCATCTACTTATCTAACCTATCTTCTTTCCCTCCTCTAACCCAGAAACCCATGCTACTTTCTCCTTCCCTCACCAGCATCTTAAGTAACTGTAAGAGTAAGATCTGCTTTTACATAAGTATCAAAATTCAAATCCTAAAATAACCCAACAACCCAATTATAAAAGGGCTAATGAGCTAAAGAAAGTCTTCTCAGAAGAAGCAGAAATGTCCCATAGATACATGAAGAAATGTTCAATATCTCTGGCCAGAAAGGAAAGGCAAATCAGAACAACCTCACCCCAGATAGAATGTCCAAAATCAAGAAAACAAATGATGGCAAGATGCTGGTGAGGATGTGTGCAAAATGGTCATCCCATTTTCACTAACTGATCAATACATTGGCCTCTTTCACATGTTTCTATTCAAAGATACCTTAAAACATTGCCAACTGAGTGCACTGGGGTTAGCCAGTGTTGTAGGGCTTCATGGAAAAGATGTGCACAGTGAAGAAGAGCCTGAGGAACTCATTCCTTTATTTTTATTTTCTCAGTTCCATATTGTAACCTCTATGGGAAGACACTAAAGATTCACTTTTGACATCACCCACTCTGGGATTTGATCATTGTTTGAGATTACTAAGAGTTTATTTTGGTGCTCTTGGATTTTTTTTTCATCTCTGGAATGGCTTGATGACAGAAGTATGCCCTAGGACTTGGATGGGGTTCTCTGGCCAGTGCCTTAGGAACATGCTCCCTGTTTCTTGTGGGAGTCCCTATCAGGCTATGAATCTGGCCTGCATCAGTCCTGCTCTGACAGCTCTTCCATCAGCCATCCCACAGAGGACATGAGAGGGGAGAGAGTTAGATGGAAACATTCCAAATGAGAAGACATAACTATAGAAGGCTAGCATGGGTTGATGAAAGCCTGAGCATCTCAAAGAAAAACAGGACATGAAATATACCTAAGGCAGCATTTAGCAGAAGACTCCAAGATGATGAAATTTTTCTCTACGTTCTGAACAATTTTACCCTGAAGCCAGTGACAGTTTCTCCAGAAGAAATCTGCATGTTTTCATATCCTTTCACCCTGGTGTCATAAGTGAATCCACATTTGTGCTTTAGCTGCTATATCTTTAGCAATTATTCCCCAAATGAAGGAGAAATCAATGGCCCACTATGGTCTTGAGCAGTGGGTTTTTTCAGTGTGCCTGAAATGCATCCATCTCCCTTCTCTTTGGCTCACTTCTCAGGGCTCCCACCTTCCTGCAGGGACAATGGGAAAAGGAAGAAGCACACAAACTGATTTATCTTAGCCTGAGAGTGGTCTGGAGGATTTCAGTGATGGAGGATGCCTGTTCCTCCTCAGTCATCAACAGGCACTGAGCAAAAGCTCCACCCTTCATTAAAAGCACACAGAGTGACTCCCCACTACCACACACCGCTTCCAGTGCAGGCGTAGAACAGGGTCAGAAACCTTGCTCCCAGGCAGCCTCCTACCACAGCTGAGCAGAGAACAAACTGTAAGCCATTTTATTCTGGAAGGATACTTGCTGATATTGATACCATTCTGAAAAGTTTCATCTGAGGTATAAATGAGAAACAAGCATTGAAAGTGACAGTTATAGAAAATCAGTGTACAGTATATGACTCCAACCTTTATTCACTTTATACATTATAAGAGATGTCTCTTTAGGAATGACTGTGTGTGTGTCAAGTCATATAGAACACTGCAGGCTACAGTTCTGCAAAGGAATGGAGGAATTTCCATTAGAAAAGTGGGGTGGAGCCAGAGGATGAGATCACCTGCCAACTGCATGACCCAAATCCCCTCTCCCTGTGCTCTCAAACACACATGACCTTGGTCCATTATCTCTTACTGTCACAGATAAGGAAAATCCACTTACATCAGGATCACAACTTTGGAATAGAATCTTTGGGAAGGCCTTGCCGAATCTTTAGTTTTTAGCATCTCTCAGGTTGGATGCTCAAGACTAACACAGATTATGGACTATAATGTCCTAGCAGCCAGTAGGAAAGCTGACTACAGGGTGTACTTTCAGCTTTGAGGAAGGCAACCACGGAAATCCATGAAAAACCTGACTCTTCAAATGAGCAGCAAAACCTGGCTCTCAATCTTAGTACACTCATAAGCAAAAGCTGGGCTTTCTGTGAGTAGAAAGCATTCTATGTTAAGATATATGTGTACAATATCACCCCCATACCTTTATCTTCTGTTGTCTGTTATTTATAAACCAGTGAGAGCTATATGTGCCAAGGTCAGAGTAGTTCCATATTTGTTCCCTGCCTTTGCTTACCTCCAAATAGTTATGTTATTCAATAAATCTACCAGCCTCATAATAATGTGTGTATTTTAGCTACTCCTCCAGAGTTACTTCCTGAATCTAAAGAGGCCATGGTGCTCATTTGACTTTTCAAGATCGATGGGGAAGGAAGGATTGTTTACATGGATCTCAAAAGGAAGCTAGCCCTGAAGAAAATGGGAATAACCTTACCTTCCCCAAGAGCTCAATAGCAATGACTGAAAGACTTGCCAGCTACTGATCATTGACATAGACCCCCGACTGTTACTTAATGGATTCTGGGTTCCATGATTAGTAAGGATCTGTGCCCACAATGTCAACATCTCTGCTTCCGGCATTCCCCATAAATCAGAGAAGAATCCATAGCTCCTCCTGCAAAATATGGACCATGACACAAGGGACATCCTGGTACTTGCCCAGGGACTTCTGCTAATGAACTTGGGTTCTATGTCAGTTGAACACACATTGGAATAAAGCCTATAGAGGTAGATAGGCAAAGTTTTTGCATAAGGGACCAGACAGAGTGGCCCATCTGGACTCTAACATGCTTAATCAACTCTACTGTTGTGGGGAGAAAGCCATGGCCTGGATATTGTCCATCAGCTATTGTTTTCTGATCTTTGACTTACTTAACCATGTTGAGATAGTACTCTGATGTCCTTATAAAACCAATAAGCTTTCACTCCTCCTCCATTGAAAGATTTCACTGTTGATTCTGGTTGAATATAAAGGCACAGGAATGAGGGTAGGACTGTTCCAGTGATGAAATATAGCACCATTACTTTGTACAAAACTATTTTCTTCAGTTACTATATGAGCTAAACATGTATCTACACAGATTCTGACACCAATCCCTTATGAAACTCATGAATGTAAATGCACATATACACATACATGTACAAAGCCTTGCATACAACAGCACAAGTATCCTCAATACTCTCTGGGAACTCCTGAGCCCAGGCACCCAAGGAACTCCCACAACTCCATTGTATTTGATTCCCATGTTGACTATTTCATCCAAATCTTTAAAAATCACAGCTATGCTTAGAAAGTCCTCAGGTGCACAAGCTTTTAGCTTCTTCCATTTCTCACTTATTCCTTGCTGCAAAGAACCATAATGTTGTTATCAGCAGGAACAACACTGTGTGTGCAAAGGTAATAATCTTTTCCCTTCCCCTTTCCTCCTTGTCTTCCTTTCTTGCCAGTGGGCTGACTTGGGTAGAGGACTAGGAACTTTTCCACTTTGTCTTTGGTACACAGAGCTGAGGTCTTGCCAGAGAGCCTTCCTTCTGTAGGCCTAGAGCTCCAGTGGAAATGGTTGGTTTTCTGCTTCTGCTGGCCATCTCCATTGTGTCCCTTTTAAGAAGGAAGGAGTTGGAAGGGATCTACAGTCTGGGATGCTCAGTCAGTTTCCAATAAATCTTACAGTCTACTTGGAGCAACTCATTGTGAGAATCCAAATGATTCTTTTATGGGTTTCTGGAGGGGAGGAGAAAGCATGGTGGATAGGACTGCAGTGGGTTTTATTTTAAAAACTCATGTAGGGGCTTGCTCCCAATCTCTTTGCCATATTAGAAATGCAAAATGTAATGGCCCAAAAGCATGTGGATGGACATGGTGATATCTCTGGAAGATGCAGTGCCCCTGAGCTGAGGCTCGGGTTGAACTGAGGATGTGATTATTTCTTAGTGGAACTTTTCCTAGAAAGTTGAGAACATTTTCTGTAGCTTAACGGTTGACTTTCAGGCATCACAGCAGGTGAGTGTTGACAGTACACTAGGTGCTCCAGCCTTCATAGTTTTCATTACCCTACGTGACAATCCTACACTCTGGCATTCAGATAGGTAGAAACATGGCATAGAAGTGACCTATTGCCAAGGGAACTGGGGTTAGCAAAGAAGCAGCTGATCTAGCTCCCTGGATTCTTGAGCTGTGATGAGAACGCTAATGTTAGGTGCATATTCAGGATGGTTACAGACTATCTTTACCATTTTACAAAGAATAGAAAGGATGTCAGCCTTAGCTCTAAGCACCTTGCATGTAATAATTCCTTAAATTGTCCCAACTAGTTCATGAAGCCAGAAGTGCAACCCAAGGCACAAGGAGATAGGCAGGTTGTTCAAGTTCTCTCCACTAGGAATCAAGTTCCCTTTCCAAAGGTTGGAAGGGCTGTTGGCTTTCGAGATGTTCTTTGCATATGTCCTGGGCAGGTTCTCCAAGGACAGCCAGCTCCTGCAGCTATTTGGTGCCAGGCTGGGCACACATTCTTGCACACAGCACTGGGCAATTCAGTCTGTGACTATGCCTTGCAATAGCATACAGCTCCTCTTTCCCTGACCTTCCCATCCATGGCTGCATCCCCAGTGGCTGGGCCTGCCAGGTCCCTGCCACCTGTATAATCTAGCAAGAACACACTCTGTACTGAATGCCAGAGTCTCTGCATAGACCTACTGACTCCTGTTTGGAATACCATGCAAGCGCTGGGAGTTGGCCCACCCTGCCCATTTCCTCTGCTGAGGCTCACCCAAGGGGGAAGGCCATTGTGTCTTCACTACATACTGGAACATAATAGGACATCTTTCTGCTATGGCCTTCTTTTTGTATTAGATTCCTCTCCAATCTGGAACCCATAAGTTGCTTTCAGTAAATGGGAAAAGGTCTTGTGTACCAGTGCTTGAGCAAAGTCTGGGAGCAGTGGGGAAGACAGAGTTCCACGGCTTGCTTATATGATACTCATGAGTTGCTTTACTTCTCTGAGTCTCCATTTCCATCTCTTTGTAAAGAAAAGTAGGACATCAGTACTTATTCTCCAGGCTGTGGTGTTCACAGGAGATTGTGCAGATGAACGATAAATGGTATTCAAATCCCCTTTCTCTCCATTGCTGCTTATTACTGTGGTTCAGAGTGGGTTAGGGAGGAAGGGTGAGAATTTGTAGATTCGGAGAGTCATAGTTGAATGAAAAATATTCTAAAATGTGGAAGACACAGACATAGACCCAGAGACAGTGAGGCAGGCAGTATTCAGGGATGGAGGCTCTAGAAGGCCTGATGGGCACAGCAATGTTAGGTGTGGTGGGAAAAACAGATTGAGAAATTTTTGAATTTTTATTGGAAGCATAGCTAGACTTTTTTATTAGATAGATAGTTGTAATGTCTTCAAAATGTTTTAAAACAGAATTAAAACATGTTAAGTGTCATTAAATGAGTGTCATTTGAGAAAGATTGGTCATGTAGAAGTGTGCAAAAAATAGTTGGCAGAAATTTTTCATGAATTCCCAAAACCAGCTTGCTTTTCTTCTGATTATACAATTGGATCCCATTTCCTAGTGTTATTACCAGCTAGGTGAAGCTACATGACCTGAGTTCTGGTCAATTAACTGTCAGTGGAAGAGCTTAGTGTCACACTTGTAACATGTGCTCCTACACATTCCCTTTCTTATCTTCTAGCAAGCAGGGGAAGATCTGATAGAGAACTTCAAAATCGTGTGGGATGGTAAGGGTATAACTTGAAAAGACCTGTGGCATGAATGACTGCACAGAGCTGAACTTCACCTTACCCATTCCAGCCTTCAACTTTATGTAAGAAATATGAAACAACTGTGTGATGTTACTAAGCAGGGATAATTTGTTATAGCAGATAGCTTACCTTGGGTAGTAGAAGTTAAAATAAAGAGAGACCAATCGTTGTTGCTATCATTCAGATACTGAATGAAAAGCTCAAGTGGTAGAAATTAAGGTGAGAATAAGTGAAGACTTATTCATGACATAGTGACTAATTAGATGGAAACAGTCTGTGTGGAAAGGACAGGAGATGTAAAGGTTAGAAATATGTTTAAGAGAATGCCTATGGTTTTTAAAAAATCAAGTGGCTAAGAAAATGGTGGTATTATTTACACTGAGATAGAGATTTAAGTTAAGAGCAGTGAGATAGATCTGGGGAGAAATGACAAGATTTATTCTCTTTGTAGTACATTTAAGGGTATGGTACACAGGGAAATGCCTAGACAGGAGTCCCTCAGCCTTGGCATGACTATTCATTAAGGCTCATAATTCTTGGTATGGGAAGTGGTCTTGTGAATTGTAGGCTATTGAGTAGCAGTCCAGATCTCTACCCAGTAGCTACCCCTCTAATCTCCTACCAGTAGAGACAACAAAGATGTTTCTAAGCATTTGCCATATGTTCCAAGGGAAGAACAAAAGCATCATCACTGAGAATGAGGAAACTGAAGTTGTGAGTATGAATGTTCTATCTATCTATCTATCTATCTATCTATCTATCTATCTATCTATCTATCTATCATCTAACTATCTAAGCAGGGAACATTTAGTTCTGCAAGACCCAGAGTTCATTCACTTCTCAGAGGATAGTAGCTAGCTGAGTATTAGCCTATTGGAAGGTAACAACTCTGGGGTTTCAGGCCTTTCTGCATCCCAAGAAAGGCCCAGAATCTCCGAGCATGTGTATTTGCTTCAGCACATCAGCTGAGCCTGTAACAAAGCTTTCCAAATGGAAGAAGCAAATCTCCAGGCCGGCATTAACTGCCTGCATAGTTTGGGAGGATTCCCATTTCATTTCTTATGCTATAAGGATTTTTTTTCTTCTGCTTTTCAAAGAGCATTTTTACAAGCTAGCATTCTATATTGCTCTTATCTGTACTCTAAGAAAAGATAAATATTTTCAGTGTGTTTCCTGAGGCATAGGCTCCAATTGAGAAAATGTATCCCTTATGGACATAGCTATTTTGACCTCATTAGTTGAGGAGATCACAGGGAATTTGACAAGCAGGGCCCTCTATGTCTAAGAAGCTTCCTTGATTTTCCAGGAGAGCTGAGCATTGGGACCACTGGGGACCCACCTTTGCGTTTCTCAGTGGGATTCCACAGGAAGCTGAAGGGAGATTAGTGAACAGGTCCATCAATGATTGGCTTAGAAAGGTGACCTTGCTCCTAGTTCCCAACTTCAGGGTCCCATTTAGCAGCAATAGTGATGGGAGACTAAAAAGCAGATTTAGAATTCTATAGAGGCCCTGGGACCATCCAGGGAAATTCTCATATAAGGCAAAATCCCTAGCTGGTGAAGACTCTGCTCTCTCTCTCTCTCTCTCTCTCTCTCTCTCTCTCTCTCTCTCTCTTTCTCTCTCTCTCTCTCTCTCTCTCTCTCACACACACACACACACATACACACACACACACACACACACCTGGGCTGCTACTCAATAGCCTACAGTGCACAAGACCACTTCCCTTACCAAAAGAAGTTTCACTGGGTGAAGAGTGATCTAATCATGTGGCTAGAAACTTTGCCAGTGCTAAAACTGGAAGTGTTGCGTTCTGGGAAATGCTATCTGTTGAGTCTTGTTCACCAACCTGAATGAATGGGCCCTGGGTGGGGACTGTTTGTGCATTAAGAAAAATGGGCCAAGTCTAGTGTACCCAATCCCACTGCCCAAACTTCACAAGTTAGATATCTAGCTTTTTGGTCTTGGGTACCCTGCAGTATATTTTGGATCTTGACCGCTAGCTTCAGAATTCTTAGGTAGGGGGACTGAACTTCTCTGCACTTAAGTTTATTGATCTGTTTTGAGATACTTTTACTTGCCTCCATATTTACCAAGGTCAAACTAGATTAGTATATGTAACATACATGTAACAGATTTTCCCAGTGCAGAAAGAAGGTATAGCTTATCATCACCATTGATATCTGGTTCTCCAGACCCTTCATTAATGGATAATCACTCCTGAGAAAGGGGATGTTATAAACCCCCATGAGCCACCATCCCAGGCCAGTGTGGGACCTCATCTTGTGTTACTAACATGCCCTTTGCAAAATGACATGTATTGAACGTGTTGTCAAACATCTTTTCTACTTGACTTTGATACTCTTCTCTTAGGCTTATTTCCTCAGCCTCCTTTAGTAGATCCTCCTAGATTCCTGTCCTCTACTTGTGGAGCAGTGTTTCAGTCCTTGGAATCTCCACCCACATTCTTTAGACTGTATTAACTCATCAACCCATCTCATGACTTCACTGTTTTTACATGAAAACTTTTGAAGTTTCACATCTCCCCACAACTTCTCACCTTACATGTAGCACCATACATCCAATTTCTTTTCATTACTGGAATGGAGAGTTCCATCTCTTTTACATTTGGCAAAACAGTGTCAGACTTGGATTTTCCTTTTCCTTGATAAAGATGAAATTATAGTGGGCTCTTTTCTCCTTGTGCATCATTCCATCACCTACCCCTATTCTGGTCCTCAAAGGCATGTGCACTCTCCAGCCTGCTTTCTATAGGACTAAGTTGTGTGTCTATGTATCTGAGACTCAGACATGGGGGAGCATCTGTGTAGTCCATCCTTGAAGCACAGAAGGAAAGACAAGAAGAAACCAAATTCTTGTTAAATGGCCTGGACAAGAGATAGTTATTCCTAATCTGGGATATTACTTTTCTTGATTTTTTATTTATCTTATTCTATGTTGTCTTTTAAAGATTAACCTGGGGTGATAAAATAAGGTAAATGACTTGTAAGCTAGCACGCAAGGATTTAATCAGTGTGACAGTGCATACAATTCCATCGTCTTCATTTTGAAGTTATTTTGCAGTCGTCTTCCTGAGTATCTTAAAGTATCTAAAAATAGTAAATATATGTTTCCCCATATTTAATATCTACTCTTGAGTAACATTAGAAATGATAAGTATTACTTTTCGAGGATAAATTTAATGTTTGGAAGCAACTAAATTGTGATATTTGTTGCTTTAATTTGCTGTGCTGCCTCTGACTTTTCTTTCTTTCTTTTTCCTTCATTCCTTCATTGCTTCGTTCCTTCCTTCATTCCTTCCTTCCTTCCTCTCTCTTTGTCTCTCTCTCGCTCCCTCCCTTCATCCCATTCTTTCCCTCTTTGTTCTCTCTCTCTCTTTCTTTCTTTCTTTCTTTCTTTCTTTCTTTCTTTCTTTCTTTCTTTCTTTCTTTTTTCTTTCTTTCTTCCATTCTTTCTTCCATTCTTTCTTTCTTTCCTTCTCTTTTTGTGTTGGTCCTGGGGCTTGAACTCATGGCCTGGGCATTGTTCCTGAGTTTCTGTGTTCAAGGCTAGCACTCTACTAGTTTAACCACAGCTCCACTTCCAGCTTTTTGGTGGTTAATTGGAGATAAGAGTCTCACTCTACTTTTGAGGCTGACTTCAAACTGATCCTCTGATCTCAGCCTCTTTAGTAGCTAGGATTACAGGCATGAGCCACTGGCACCCAGCTGGACAACTTTCTTAACCTCCCTGAATAAGTTTTACTGAGCTATACAACAAATAAGTCATATTTTTTGATCCTCAAGGTTCTACTTCTTAAATTCTGTGAAGTAGAGGAACATTTCATTATCTTGAGATAGTTCAACAACTCACACTAATCCTCATATTGCTGCTTGAGTATTTCTCCTAGGCTTTCTACATGTGATAGTGAACTGTGATAAGTGACTGTGCACATGTATATGGAGGGGGGAAGTAATAGACTTGAGGAGTCAAAGATTGAGAATGATTTCAAGATAGCATCTAGCCTAGTCTCTTCCTTCAGACCAAACTATACCCCCAAATCATGTAAACTGACAAAGGACTGGTGAACTTTGACTGTTGTTGACTATCACCTAGTCATGGTCTCTCCTATTCTCCTTGGAAATGGTAACACTCACACACAGTGTGGAATATAATGCTTGAAAATGTGAACTTACATTAAAACTATAAGAAACTATAAGAAATGACCAGGAGGAAGGAAGATGGCACCGCCACAGTAGGGAGGCACTCCAACTTGCTCCAACTGAATAGCGAGCTGGGAACTCTAGCACCCAACACCCAATCAAGAACCCAGCAAACCCAGCAGCCAGAAGCAACAGAGAAATGCAGGAAACGAAAAAAAATAAATAAAAAAGAAGAGCCTATAACCTGCACGGAGCCGGAAAATCTCCGGGGTACCCTCGCTCCACCTGCCAACTCTGGCCTGAACAGGGCCAGGCTGGGAAAGGGGACCCGGTGCCAACAAACCAACTGCCAAAAGGTAATGCCAGGAGCGCAGAGTCCAGACAGCAGGACTCAACGGACCCCAGGGGGTGGGACCGATTGAGACAGACGGCGGCGGACGGAAGGTAAGAGACCTCACGGCAGGGATCGGACATGAGCGGCGGGGGAACCAGGCGGTGCAGAAGGGGAGAGCTGGGGCCGCCACCACCAAATGACCAATCACCACACCCCAGCATCTCACCCCTGAAGGGCCAAAAGCAGCACGGGACACACACACAATCCAGGACCAGTAAGTTCCCCATTACCCCCTCCCCCAACAGGAGACCAGCTATCAGAGACACAAACCCTACAAAGAATTTAGAGCTCCCCCCTCCCCCTCCCCACCCCGAGGGAACAAAGAATCCCCAAATCAGGCAGCAAAAGGTCCCTTCAGACTCTGGGAGGACACAGGAGCTAGCAGGGGTGCCCTGGAAGAGCACCAAGGCAGCAGAGTAGCCTGAACTGGCCACACCGGCCCCGCCCCCTCCCCAATAGGGGCCCAGGGACTGGCAGGCATTGGAAGCCCCACCTGAGGCACCTGGTCCTCCTGTACTTTTTAAACAAAAGTCACAGGCTCGCTGGTGGGCAATACCAGCCCAGCAGGGACACCTGGGCCCTGTCACTCACCCCCCTCACAGTGGAGGCACAGTCTGTGGGCACCAACAGGCGCCCGGACACTTGATCCTATTGGGGCCCACATATACCGCCCCCCACAGCAAACTCGCGTGAGTGCACAAGCACACCCCAACAACGCGGGGCTCACTCTGGTAGGCGTACCCCGCATAGGTGGGCAGGGCCCTCCAGCGGCAACACCTGCTTGATAGGCGCACCCGCACAAGAGGGCAGAGCCCCCCAGAGGCAGCGCCCACTCAGATTGGCGCATTTTACACAAGTGGGTGGGCCGCCCCTCAACAACACCAGCCCCGGAGCAATCCACACAGGAGGGCGGACCACCTAAGAGGTGAGCTTCTCTGACCAAGATACCAAGTGGAAAAAAGAACCAAAGAAGAGAAAAGCCCCCATGCCACGCTGAATCAGCAACCAGCAAACCCCCCACCAGGGGCATGCTAGGGTCAGCACAACACAGCGACAGGACACTATCCGCAGAGAAAGACACAGAACCTACCCACCCCGAAGTGCAGTGAGGGTGACAACCTCGGCAACAACCAAGACAGTCACACTCACCCATTGGGCAGTAAGGTTCAACAGCCAAACTCAAACCCAGAGCCAGGACACAAACAAGTCTCCCACTGACGGACCAGCGGGAACCAGCACAAAGCCAAACCAGGGAAGCCACCCACAGATCTCCTGATGAGCAAATCACAAAGAAATATAACAAATTTCATTAAATGGCAAGCCAACTTGACAGCTCCAAAAAGCAGTATGACTGAAGAGGAGATGGAGAATAAAAAAAACAACTGAGGCTATGATAGCAGAAATTATGGAAAGCCTCAGGAACAAAATCAGAAAACAATTCCAGGAGTTTAGAGTGGAAGTCTCGCAGGACATCAAAGAAGCCAAGAAAGAAATGGAAGCAAAAAAGGATACAGTGCAAACCTCTGTTAAAGAAGACCTTAACATCCTGAGAAGTGAAATGCATGAAAAAATAGATTTAAAATACAACTCTTTAAAGGAAGAAAATTCCACGATCAGAGCTGATCTGGCATCCATAAATAGCTCTCTGACATCCATTAACTCCGCACTTGAATCCACAGCACAAAGAATTGATCATATTCAAGCCAGAATCTCTCTCTTGGACGATGATGCAGCTGATAAGGACCAGAAAATTACCACACGCCAAGAAATGGTAAAGCTCCAGGGCAGACTAATCCACGAGCTAGTGGGCAAAGACAAGAGATATAATCTGCACATAATTGGAATAGAAGAAGGAGCCGAATACCAGAGCAGAGGGCTTCAACATATTTTCAATAAAGTGATTGCAGAAAACTTCCCCAATCTCACAAGGGACCTCATCAAGGTAACCGAAGCCTACAGGTAACTGAAGCCTATAGGACACCTGGAAGACCAGACCCTAGAAAAACCACGCCCAGTCACATAATAATCAAGACTTCAGATCTCAAAAATAAAGTGCAAAGTTTGAATGCAGGCAAAGCGAAGAAAGAAATTTATTACAATGGGAAGAGGATCCGAATAACAGCAGACCTCTCCACACAAACCTACCACATGCAAAATGAATGGAAGAACACCATCCAAGTCCTACAGGCCAACAACTGCCAACCAAGAATAAAATATCCAGCGAAGATGGAGTTCATATTCAAGGGGAAAACCAGATTTTTCCATAGCAAAGAGGATCTAAAGGAGAATGTGAATAAAAAACCAGCCCTACAACGAATTCTAAGAGGGTAACCCCACCCAACAGAAATTGTACAGGACACACAGACAGAAACAGAAAGAAACTACAATAGCCAGAGCCCAACAGAAAGGGCAGCTCACTAAAGACAAGAAAAAAGAAAGAGGAAAAACAGCCTAACAAGAAAATGGAAGGAGAAAAAGCACTCTTATTCTTGATCTCTTTGAATATAAACTGTATAAACTCTCCGATAAAGAGGAGCAGACTGGCAGAATGGATCCGCAAACAAAAAGTTGACATCTGTTGTCTACAAGACACCCACCTTACAGCAAGGCATAAAAACAGGCTCCGAATGAAAGAATGGAGCAAGATCTTCCAAGCAAACGCACCTACCAAAACGGCAGGAGTAGCCATCCTGATCTCAGACAAGCTGTACTTCTCATTAAAATCAACTCAAGAAGACAAAGAAGGTCACTACATTTTCATACAAGGAAAAATCCAGAATCAAGACATCATGGTGATAAATGTATATTCACCGAACAAAAGAGGCCCTGCATATGCCAAGCAAATTCTCCCAGAACTACAGAACAAGATAGACCTAAACACAATCATAGTGGGTGACTTTAATACCACACTCTCTCCAAGAGACAGATCCAACACCCAGAGGATTAGCAAGGGAGCTGAGGACCTAAGTAACACCTTATCCCAAATGGATCTCACAGATCTATACAGAGTCTTCCTACAGAGACCCAATACACCTTCTTTTCAGCAGCCCATGGATCATAATCAAAAATAAACCATGTCATAGCCCACACAAAGAACCTCAGCAAATACAAAAGTATTGACGTCATCCCATATATTATATCTGACCACAGTGGAATAAAGGTAACCCTCAATAATAATGGTTACCACAGAGGCTATACACATTCTTGGAGGCTAAACCCCACACTGTTATCCAACACTTGGGCCACAGACCAAATTAAAGATGAAATTAACGAATTCATAAGCCACAATGACAATGAAAATACATCACAAAGAAACCTATGGGACACAGCTAAGGCAGTACTGAGGGTCAAGATCATCGCCCTCAGCACTCACATTAAAAGAATGGAAACAGAGCAGGTGAATAACCTCAAGATGAAACTAAAACACCTGGAGAAACAAGAAATGATCGAATCTAAAATGACTAGGAGGAGAGAGATCACAAAGATTAAAGAAGAGATAAATCTGATTGAAAATAGAAAGACCATTGAACAAATTAATAAGACTAAAAGCTGGTTCTTTGAGAAAATAAATAAAATTTGCAGACCCCTCGCAAGACTTAAAAAAAAAAAAGAAGAGGAGAGACTCATATACGTAAAATCAGGGACTCTACTGGAAAAATTACAACAAATACACAATATTCAAACAATCATAAGGAACTATTTCCAGAACCTCTACTCACTAAAAAACAATAATTTTACAGAAATGGATCAATTCTTAGAGAAGTATAAACTGCCCAAACTGAACCAAGAAGAAATAAATCAACTAAATAAACCAATAACTTACAGCGAGATACAAGGGGTAATCAAGAACCTCCCAACAAAGAAAATCCCAGGCCCAGAAGGATTCACCAATGAATTCTATAAAACCTTCAGTGAGGAGCTAATACCAATACTCCTCAAACTCTTCCGCGAAATAGAAACAGAGGGAGAAATCCCAAACTCATTCTATGAAGCTAATATCATACTCATTCCCAAACCAGGCAAAGACCCAACAAAAAAACTACAGACCAATATCACTAATGAACACAGACGTAAAGATCCTCAATAAAATATTAGCTAACAGGATCCAGAAACTGATCAAGAAAATTATACATCATGACCAAGTAGGCTTCATCCCACAATCACAAGGATGGTTCAACATCTGTAAATCAATCAATGTAATTCACCACATCAACAGAACTAAAACCAAGAATCACATTGTTATCTCAGTTGATGCCCCAAAAGCCTTTGACAAAATACAACACCCATACTTATTAAAAGCTCTGGAGAGAACAGGAATAGATGGAATATTCCTCAAAACAATAAAAGCCATATACCAACTGCTAACATCGTATTAAATGAAGAGAAACTAAAATCATTCCCCCTAAACTGAAGAACAAGACAAGGATGCCCACTCTTCCCACTTCTTTTCAACATAGTACTGGAATCCCTAGCCATAGCAATAAGGCAAGAGGAGGACATCAAAGGGATCCACATTGGCAAGGTGGAATCAAGCTATCCCTATTCACAGATGACACGATCTTATATCTGAAGGACCCAAAAAACTCAGTACCCAAACTCCTGCACCTAATAAACCATTTTGGCAAAGTAGCAGGATACAAAATCAATCCACAAAAGTCAGCAACTTTTCTGTACACCAGCAATGTACATGCAGAAAAAGAAATTATGGAAATAATTCCATTTTCAGTAGCCAAAAAAAAAATAAAGTACCTAGGGATCAACCTAACCAAGGACATGATGGACCTATTTAATGAGAACTCTAAAAATCTAATAAGGGAAATCAAAGAAGACAAAAGGAGATGGAAAGACCTCCCATGCTTATGGGTAGGCAGAATCAATATAGTGAAAATGGCCGTATTGCCCAAATTGTTATACAAATTCAATGCAATCCCTATCAAAAGCCCAGTTACATTCTTCACTGAAATAGAGAAAGCAATCCATAAATTCATATGGAACAGCAAAAAACCTAGAATAGCCAAAGCAATTCTAGGCAAAAAAAAGCAGTGCAGGAGGTATCACAATACCAGACTTCAAGCTCTACTATAGAGCCATCATAATAGAAACAGCCTGGTATTGGTATTAAAACAGACAGGAAGACCAATGGATTAGAATTGAAGATCCAGAAATAAAACCACACTCTAACTGTTAGCTTATATTCGCAAAGGAGCTAAAGACATACAATGGAAAAAACATAGCCTCTTCAACTACTGGTGGTGGGAGAACTGGGCAGCCATATGCAGAAAACTCAAAGTAGACCCAAGCCTATCACCATGCACCAAGATCAACTCAAAATGGATCAAGTCGCTAGAACTTATAGGCACAAGAAGAAACTTCCTGAATATAGTCCCAGTGGCATAACAAATAGGGGAGAGACTCGACAAATGGGACTACTACAAATTAAAAAGTTTCTGCACAGCTAAGGACATAGCCACCAAAATAGAAAGACAGTCAACCATATGGGAAAGGATCTTCACCAGCACAGCAACAGACAAAGGCCTAATATCAGTTATCTACAGAGAACTCCAAAAAACTATGCCCCTCCAAGTCCAGTAAACCAGTTAGGAAATGGGCAAAGGAGCTAAAGAGAGACTTCACAAGAGAAGAGATAAAAATGGCAAAGAAACATATGAGGAAATGTTCAAAATCCCTGGCAGTAAAGGAAATGCAAATAAAAACAACCCTGAGATACCATCTCACTCCAGTTAGAATGGCCTATACTCTGAACTCAGGCAACAACAAATGCTGGAGGGGGTGCGGGTTAAGAGGAACCCTCCTCCATTGTTGGTGGGAGTACAAATTAGTACAACCACTTTGGAGAGCAGTATGGAGGTTTCTCAAAAAGCTCAATATAGACCTACCCTATGACCCAGCCATACCACTCCTAGGCATCTATCCTGAACAGCAGGTCCCAAAATATCAAAAAGAAATTTGCACTTCCATGTTTATCACTGCACAATTCACAATAGCCAAAATATGGAATCAACCCAGATGCCCCTACACAGACGAATGGATCCAAAAAATATGATACCTATACACAATGGAATACTACATAGCGATTAGGAATGGTGAAATATTGTTATTTGCAAGGAAATGGTCAGAACTTGAACAAATAATGTTGAGCGAGACAAGCTTAGAACACAGAAAACAAAGGGGCATGATCTCCCTGATATATGACTGTTAAGATGGGGTGAAGGGAAGACAGTAGAGACCAGGTTTGCGAAACCAAAAACTTCTTGTCAAATGGTATTTCCCACAGGATTGGGTCAGCGACCCAACATTATGTAACTAAAACCAAACAACTACTCAACATATAAAGGTCAAAAATTGACCTCTCAGTGGAATACAATAGCTCAAAAGCTATGTATGTACGTTCATATAAGACTATTGTCGACATATTGTTTAATGTCGACATTACATTTAAAGCCCTAGGCGAATTTTCTTTGGCGTGGGCCACGTGGCTACTGTATATGTTCTTGGTACGTTGTGTATTGTATATATGTCTACCTGACCTAGGGAAGGGAAAGAAAAACAGGGTGTAAGATATCACAAGAAATGTACATACTGCCCTACTATGTAACTGTACCCTTTTTGCACAACACCTTGTCAAAAAATTTTTGTTTAATTAATAAATAAATTACAAAAAAAGAAATTACCAATTCAAAGAATGATAGGTAGCTGTTACATAAAAGTATAGCAAGAATATCTTTGCAAAAAGAGGAGGAGGGAGAGAGAGAGGAAGAGAGAGAGAGAAAGAGAGAGAGAGGCTACACAATCTATAAACCTCATCTATCTATCTATCTATCTATCTATCTATCTATCTATCTATCTATCTATCTATCTGTCTGTCTATTATCTATCTGTCCATCTATGGCTGAAGAACAAATAAATAGTCTCCTTCTGAGGTCTGTCTGTCTCATTGTTATGTGTTACTGTCTTCTGAAGCAGAGATATAGCTGTCATCCATGCTAATACTAAATACACCACCGAACAAAAAGTCACACAGAAGTGTAAATTTGAAGGCCATTTGACACTGTAAAACTTCCCCTTGTATAACAATTATGGAAACATGCATGCTAATTGGCAATGCAGTGTGTGCTATGTGAATGTGAACAGTGTTCACTAGGGCTGGTAATTTCTTCTGGCTGCTGGTAAGACTGTCCAGAGTAGGTCACACCCACCCCACTTAAACAGTGACACTTCTAGTTGTATATTGTCTATATAATCCCCCTCACCCTCCCAAGTTATGCACACCAAACCAATCTGGACCTCTTAGTGCCTAGAACTTGAGTTTCACTCTCCAGATATATGCTGCTTTCATTCGGGATTGGGTAGTTGGCTGTTATTTTATTTTTCATGCCATTATATGTTTTTCTCCTTACTTGTTTCTCCCTGGAGTAGCTGAGGGATATTATACTTAAGAAAGGCACCTAAGACTAGGGTTCTTCAGCTACCTGGACATGATGAGAGTGTGGTACATTTCTAGGTAAATATTATAGTTACTGGGGACTGGAAGGATGTCCACAGAGGACATTACTGAGGTTTGGATTCAAGGCACTGGATTTGCTAGCCAATACCTCTAATACTTAAGCCAAGTCCTCAGTTCTTTTTATATTGTTTTACTTTTAAGATAGCATTTTATGCTTTTGCCTGACTTCAGACAGTGATCCTCCCATTTCTCTCTCCTGTGTGGCTGGTATTACAGGCATGTACCACTTGGTGAAGGCAGATTATTTTAAACTTTAATTGATCCTGGTTTTGGTAATCAGAACATTGATTCCCTCTGAAAAAGATGTTCCTATAAGTGTACTCTTTTTAATGGGGAGTCCAAGAGAGAAGGCTTATATCTTCCCATTACAGGATGACTACATGGGTTTTGACTTAATGGCTTTATATGTGATCTCAAGGAACATACCCAATCACATTGAATATACCCACCTGACAAACTGGAATACTAGCAGAGCTGTCATCAGTGGTCAGTGACATAATCCACACAGAGCACCTTGCATGATGTTTATTGTATGCTGAGTGTCCAGTGTGAGAACTGTTAGGTTGTCTGGCAGGATTTTGGAAAGTGCAATGACAACTGGTTTTGGAGACAGTGAGGTGATACTGAAAGTCCATTTTAAAGCAGTGGTTTATTTGTTGTGGCATCATTCCTCATTTATATCAGCTCTGAGGATAGGTTCTGAGTCTCTGATGTAGATTGACCTTACTTCTCATTATCAGGGAAGTCCCAGCTTTACTTCAAGAACACTGGCCTTACATGCAGTTATCCTAGAGAAAAATGAGGAAAAGCAGGAGAATGAGGAGAATATACCATGGCAGTTTTAAGAGCGGGATTCAGGCTAATCATCCTTCAATTTAAACATTTGGTGATGAGCTGTGTAGTAATACATTTCCAATTGTAAATAACACAATACCACAGACTAAGTTTTAAAGAGAACTATAGTTTGTGATTCTGGAGGTTCAGGGTCAAATGCATACATCTAGTGATGGCTTTTGCTCCAGAGTTATGAGGCATGCAGCACATGAAAATAGGTAATGAATGTGTTTGTGTGTGTCTTGGTCCCTCTCTATCTTCTTGTAAAACAAAAAAGATTTAGTCATTCAGGCTTTATTCTCATGATGTTACCTAACCCCAATCAGTTTCCAAAGGCCCTATCTCTAAACACAATAGATTATATTTTTATACCCAACAATAGGGATTAAATTTCAACATTTGAGGCTTTGGGGGACACATGCAAATCATATTCAAACTAAAGTACAGCTTATTTCACTAGAACTGAATATGTGGGTAGTGAGATTGCACATGTGAACAGAAGTGCAGAGATCTCTGAAATTGTGCTCATGCCCAGGCAGACAGGAAGAGCTGTGCCCTATATATAGGTGGGCCATTGGGCTACCCTACAGGTGGGTTTCCCACCTTTGCCCTGGGATCCTCCCTCAGACCTTTATTTTATAGAGGAAATAGTGCCTTTTCTGTAAGGTTGATTTCACACAGAAGAGAAAAACAAAGAAGGTTTGGGAATGGAATTGGGAAGAAAGGAGAACTGGATTGTTGTGATTGCTAGTGGTATTTCAAACTGATTAGATTTTGAATTACTATTAAATTAAAATTACAAATAGATTTGAACTGACAGTTTCTTTGCTTGAAAGTGTGCTGGCTGTATATGGTAAATAATTTAGCAGATCCAGAAATTCCCAATGGCATATCATTAGCAGGCCCATCCTCACAGCCACGTGCTCCCAGGCATGACACCAGTACATGGGCATCTCTACTGCATTTGAAGGGTTTTTGTGTTTTTTTTTTTTTTTTTTTTTTGCAGTCCTGGGGCTTGGGCTCAGGGCCTGAGCACTGTCCCTGGCTTCTTTTTGCTCAAGGCTAACACTCTACCACTTGAGCCACAGAGCCACTTCTGGCTTTTTCTGTTTATGTGGTGCTGAGGAATTGAACTGAGGGCTTCATGCATGAAAGCAAGCACTCTACCACTAAGCCATATCCCAGGCCCTGAAGTTTTATTTTATTTCCTCATTTATTTACTTATTTGTTTATTTATTTTTGTTGGTTGTGGGGCTTAAGCGCTTTCCCTAAGCATCTTTGTGCTCAAGGCTAGCTCTCTACCACTTGAGCTATAGCATCACTTCTGCTTTCTGTGTAGTTTATTGGAGATAAGAGTCTCATGGACTTTTCTGCCTGGGCTGGCTTTGAACTGTGATTCTCAGATCTTAGCCTCCTGAGTAGCTAAGATTACAGGCCTGATCCACCAGTGCCTGACCCTCCTTTATCTATGTGCTTTTGTTTATTTTTCTAGTGTGTCAAATCCAGCCACAGCCGATTCCTTCTAACATCAATCTAGTTTCCCATTTATCCATATCTTGAATTATCTTTTTGTACAATGTGGTCTCAGGGGTACGAAGGGTGGGCAGTGACTGGCAAATTATATTTGATTATAACATTTTATAGGTTGTCAAAGCTCTAATGATATTAGCCACTTAACTGCAAGATAGAAACCTCGGTGATGTCACCTAACAGGTTGCCATTGGCTTAACAAACCTTTGTGAAATAAACAAGAGAGCAGATACACAAATACCCATAACCCATCTCTGTCCTCTACCTTCTAATGCCTCTCACCACATGGGTGTTTTCTTCCTGCTTATTAGCCCCTGAAGGGCAGTTTTTAATATAAAAATATATAAAGCCTTCCCAAATCAGAAAGGTCTCCAAGTCTCCAATTTAATTGGAATGGAAAATGCTAACTAATTGGCATCAAAATTTGATTTGTGGGAGAAACCTCCTTTTTGTTGGAAACACAACAGTGTGTCTGGGAATACAAGCCCAGTCCTTCAAAAATCATCTGTGAGCATCGCTGCCGAGGAATCAATTAAAGTTGATTTGGCATCTCTGCACTTGACAAATATAAAGAAATCTCTGATTAGGTGGAAAATAAAAAGAAGCTTTCTCTTTCTTGCCCTCTCTTCCTCTCTCTTTCCTCTGCCTCTTCCTCTCTTCTCCTCATTTCCCTTTAAAGGCAGTAGGTGTCAGAAGGGGGTGGGTAGTGATATGCAAAACACGGCCTCCATAACCAAAGTAGCCTGCAAAATTAGGTGTCAGCATGCAAAGCTTATTGATGTATGAATGCGGAAAATGAAAGGCGGCAGTAGACAGCCAGGGCTAAAGGTGAGACAGGCACAGCGAGAGCAGCTGTAGATCCACGTCAAGGTGTTGCTATATGAGCTCGGGTTTTTTCTGGAGGGCCACAGCCTAACAAGGTAAGCCTGGCCATGAAATGATGGAACAATACAATATAGGCACACACAGTTTGAATACCAAATAAATTGACATGGTGTCTCACCATCCCCCACCCCTCCTTCTACCCTGCCACCCCCACCACACCTTCAAAGTATGCTTGTGTATTCATTAATAAATTCATATTCTGAGTTTTCAATAAAAGGAGAAAATGCAGTGTAAACTGGAGTTACTTAGTGACACCCAGCTCATTGCTTTTTATTGTTGCTTGCAGCTACAAAGCCTTCACAGTGCACTAGTAGAATTTATTACTGTCTGTCTCTGTGGCAAGTTGGGGAAGTGCGCCTTTTGAAGAAAATTGACCCACACTTCATGAATATGATGAAAAATGCCAATAACACTACAAAGACAAAGCTCTTGACATTACTCTGCAAAGAGCTAAAAGACAGTAATGAAAGTATTGCAATTACAAATCATTACCTCCTCTCTAGCCAATCCTCGGCTTCTCTTCTGTTTTATTTTTTTGTGGTTGTTTTTTGTTTTTATTTTCTTGGTTGGGGGTGGGGGGACTCTCAGGCTCTGCTGGCTGCCTCAGGTGCTGTTTCCCGTAGCATGATGGGAGATGGAAGATGTGCAAAGGCTCCAACTGACTTCTCAAAGAAAGGAAAGGAGGCAAGAGGCAGAGAAAAGAAAAGTGGGAAGAACTGCCATAAAAGTATCCTAGGACAAAGGAGGGGGTGAGGAAGGAAAGCTCTTAAAGCCAGGGATCATAAGGTTAAATCTAACTGTTTGACTTTCTCAATCTGAAAAGTGGGGTTAGGAACACCTTATCTAATTCCTTGCTGACCGTTCTCCCCACAGTTGGCTGCGTCTCTTTGAATTTGGCTGAAGGGAGAAAAACTTTCATCTCTTTTTTTTATATTCCTTGTTAGAAATTCATTTGAGACATTAGAAAATTATTTATCAAAAACATATTAAGAGCCTAAACCAAGTAGCAGTGACTCATGCTTATGGTTCTGGCTATTCAGGAGATCTCAGATTTGAGGATGTGGTTCAAACCTAGCTACAGTAGATTTTTTTTTTTAATTGTGTTTATGTCCAAGGATCTAGTCCAGTACCTGGCATATCACTGGCACTCAACAGATAATGTTTGCATCACATTGTTCAGAAGATCAAAGGAAATGGGAGTTCCTTTGTAAGGTGATTTTTAGGCTAAATTTATCTGTCCTCAGAAAGTCTAATATAAACACTGGTGAAAGGTAGACATTCAGGGGAAGCTTGAGAACTGTAACACATGGTTGACTGCCTTGTCCTTTCACATACATGCTCTAGTGTCAGATGAAATTCAGTTACTCTAGCTCAATGAATATTGGTAGATACTAAAAAATGTAGGCTTTCCCCTACCTTTCCTTTCATGATCTAGCGATCCAACATAGGAGTTGGACTAACCCTTAGCTAGGTTGCTGGAAAAAAATTCCTGCCCACATTTAAGTGGTTAAAATACAGAGAAGTTTATTCTTCACTAATTAAACAATCTTACATGAATATTCTTAGCTTTCAGAAAATTTTACTCCCTATGGATTAGCTGTCTTCAATCAATATCTTGTCACCTTCTAAGGTGCTGTATTCCTGTGTCACAGTAGTCAGATGGGAAGATAGAAGGTAGGTGCTCACACCTCATCAAGAAGACCACCTTCAGATCTGATAAATGGGGCCAGGTATGAACTTTCTAATGAAAATTATGTAGCACAGAAGTGGAGCAGAGGTGTTTGGTAGACTGGTAGACAGGCAGCCATCTTACACATATAGAAAATACATAGGTATGTCTCAAGCCATGATTAGTAATGGCAGCTTCAACTGTAATGTTACAACTAGTTGGAGTTTCCCTTCCCTCTGCCATGAACAAAACTTCACCATTATTCATCCTTCTGGCTTATTCTTGCCATTAGAAGAAATGGTGCTGGATATAGGCCTGTTTGGCAGGAGCCATTGGAAAAGGAGTAGAGAATGTTCCAACAGATACCCATGCTGTCACCACTCTCTCTTGGTGTAGCTTCACTTAGAGAATCCTTACAAACACTTCTCAATGTCTGTCTGGTGGCTGAAATATTTTCCAGCTTGCATGTGTTGGTTCTTCTAATACCATCATCCATCTCTTCTGATGCTTTTTTAGGGTTTTTGTTGGTGACGAAACAGTGAAATTCTGAGACATGCCCTCAGCAGACTTAGATTTTGTGTCAGTTACAAAGATGAGGTAGTTCGGAGCCAAATCAACCTTTGAACTTCTTTGTTGTTTTGTTGCCAGATTAATCTGATTTAATCTGCCAGTTTAACTCAAAAGCTATGGAGACAGTTTGCTTGTAGTTTTGATGTGCTTTCATGGGTTCCTTAGTGTTATGCTCTTGAATTTGGATTTGTTGTAAATGCTCTGATTGGTTTTTACCAAGGATTGTTACTTTTTTTTAAATAAGAGGACACATGCTTTCCAAGGAGTTGGGGAGGGTATTGAGCTCAGGAGGGGCTTGTTTTTTTTTTTTTTTGTGCCATGAGCAGCACACTTCTGGGGGAAATAAACAGCCTGGTTACTGAAAGAATGTATAGACTTGTTGAAAGTTCTGGGTCAAGGTAATTCAGTAGTTATATATGTATTTTCTATTTAGAATTACACTGGGGAAAGTAGCCTCAGGTGCTCAGAAGACTGGATATATAACTCCTATTCCTTGGCCAAAGAAATTTGAATGGAATTGTGTGGATGGATTCTAATATTCCAAGCCATTTTCTTGCTGTGTGAGTAATGCAGTTTCCCTCTCAAGTTTTGCATTTGCTCCAAACTAGATGACCACAATGCCTTGGCTAATGCCTTTTAATATATAAGCCTTGTATATCTTGTGCTTGGTTAATAACAGGGGAAAAAGCTCTGGTGACTCACCTTGACCTCAAGAGGGGGAAAAAAAACATCCTTTTAATAATCTGGGAGTTTATTTGGATCGAAGGCATACTGCCTGTTACACAATCTTCCTGGAGAGCTGCACAGGTCAAAAAGTGGCACCCCTGTTTTTTATGAAGTCAGCAAAGATGTGTAGGGGCCAGCCTTGCTGCTTCTCTGAGAGTCTTCAAATTCATCTTTAATATGTAACCCACTAGCAGAGCAGAAACCTTCAGTGAGTTTAATGGGCTTTTCTCTGAGAACTTTTCTAAATGGATAACCTTTGTCACAATTAAAGCTAAAGGTACATTTTCTAAATGTTCTCAGGAATGGGTACCCACCTATATTTTAGGAGTCAATCCATAACCTCTCATATCTTATCACTCAAAAGTTTCTCCCTAACATTAAACTCGGGAGGTCTTGAGGGTAGGAAAAGTATGTGATTTTATCAGTACTGCACATTGAAGGATCACATTATTTGAGTAAATAAAGGAATGGCTTCCATCCAGTGAAATTTCTGAACCTGGAGCAATTTTGGCCCTGGGGAAGCAGAATCTGAAGATGGCTTTGTTATCACCACTAGGATGGCATCAGGAGAGTTCCTAGAGTTTTGTACTTCAGTGATATCCCCAGAGTCTGTTGGTCTCAGAACCCCAGAAAATGCAATTCTCTTCACTGGCATGTGGCCATAGGACTTTTCTTGGTAATACTTAGTGGTCTGTTCAGATGTCACAAGCTTCTAGCAGTTGAAGAATGCTGCTTCCATCCAAAAGTACATGGAACAGACCCTATTCACAACAAAGAGACAGGTGGCTCAAAATGTCAAAGGTGCTGAGGGAGAGACACTGCCATACCCATCCTACAATGCCACGTGCAATTGGATGGCTGAGGGCCTTCAAAAGATCAATTTATCATATACAATTAAACATTTCTTTATATTGCAATGCAACCAAAGCACCACTCAAGAAGCCCTGTGACAGTCTCTTCATCCTTACTCCACATCCCTTTTCCCTGTCCCCATCCATCTTTCCCATCCCCTCCCTGTTTTCCGATCAGGGGGATTAAAAAGACAGCATATTGCAAGAAGGAATGCCTAGAGTCAAAAGCAAAGCTCTTTATAGTTACTAACTTAACCATAGCCGTATCTTTTCTTGATGATTCCTGAAGAAGATAAATATGTTTAAGCTGAAAGTGTTGCCCTGCACAGCTTGGGAAGGCCTTTGGAAATGGCACTGAAGGTAAAGAAACATATTCACAGGATGTTTATTCTAATGATGCTTTGAGAAGCATTTGGGATTTTTAAAACATATGCTTCGAACATCTCTCTCTCTCTCTTTCTATCTCTAACTTTGCATTGCTGTTTGATTATAGGAAAGCTGTAAATAGAAACAATGAATGCAGTTTATTTTTAATTAGAAGGTTTCTGCTTATAGCTGCAATCGTGACACTACCAAGCATGTCTTCTGTCATTTGGATGGAAAGACTGGAGAGCTCCTAGGGGCTTGAACTGGAGCCCGGTTCTTTGTCTGTTGGTCTCTGAACCCCTGTAAATCCAATGCCTTTCAAGGGCAGGTGGCCATAGTACAATTCCCTGCAGTACTTAGTGATGTGTTTAGATGTAGCAAGAAATGCTAATGGCTCTACCAAGTTGTAAATAAGAAACATTTGAAGACCTTCTTTTGTTTCCCTCTTTATTCATGTTTAATTATTGACATCTATCCCTCAATTCAATAATAGGACTACAGCCATATTTATATTTTTTTCCAGAGAAGTTTCTGTAAAATAGTCAGGTAGATAGGAGTGACATTATCATATTGCTTACTGTCTTGAAGATAATCTTTATTCTGGGATTATGAGATCTATGAAATAAGCCTTGTATCTTATAATTTTTGGATTCCCTGGACTGTCAGGAGTCTTCAAAGTTTTCTCAATGTTCTGTCTTAAGGTGGAAAAAACGCCTCACAAGTCAAGGCCAGACTTGAATTCTCTGGATATAGGACAAGAGTACCATCTGAAGATCTAGCTCTAGGCCCTTTTATTTTCCCCAAAGTTCTGTAATTTATGAAATGCTGCCTTATTTGCAAAAGATCTCTCTCTCTCTTTTACTCGCTATTTGATTTTTTTTCCTGTACTAGCTTAACATTTCCAGTCTGCAACAAGATGTCAAGCTTAGAGCATAATCTAGGAGAGAAAACGTACCCTTTGTACATTTATATTACAGTGATGATGTTTGATGGAGTATCAGAATCAACACACTTAGTTATAGATGCCTGTTTAGGTTTCAATGAAAGTACTAGGAGGTAAATGGGTTTAAATAACTGGAGATGATTAGAGATGATTTAGAACTGGGCTGTCCAATATGGTAGCTGCTAGCCATATGTGGCTATTGAACTTCTGAAATGGACTGGCTGAATTGAGATGCAATGTTAGTAAAAAATGCACATCAGTTTTCAAAGACTTAGCATGAAGAAATGTGAACTATCTAGCAACATTTCATACAGATGACATATTGAAATGGTTACATTTCAAACATTATAAAATGAATCGTATCTATTTTTTTCTTTCTTAATATGGTTTCCATAAAACTTAGAGATGCAATGTGGCTCATATTGTGATTTGCCTTATATTTCTATGGAACTATAATGCTTTAGAATGCTGTTTAAAAGGGTCAAATGCTGCAGCTCATGACTGAAATCCCAACTAATCAAAAAATAGATAAAAGGGATTTCATTTAGGGACCAATCAGGTCCCAAGCCTAAACAAAGCCAAAACAAACTATAAAAACAAACAACAACAACAAAGGTTAATAAGAACCCCCATCTCAAAAAATAAAAAGAAAAAAGAAAAGAAAAGGCTCTTTGTAGTAAATGTAGAGTAGGTAAGATATGTCTGCAGTCCCAGCCATGTGAGAGGCATAAGTGGGAGGATCAGAGTCTGAAGCTAGGTCCAGCAAAAGTATGAGTTACTACATTAAAAGAATAACTAAAATTAAAAGGACTAGGAAGCTTGGCTCAGACCCTCAAGTATACCTGACTAGCAAAACAGGGCTCTGGGTTCAAAGCCCAGAACCAAATCAGTCAAACAAACAAACAAATGTCTGTTGGAGAGTTGTCAGTTCCTCTAGAATGCCTGGCTCATTGGCCTAAGGGTAAAAGCCCCAAATTTGCCATGTCTAATAGCATTATAGATTCAAGTTCCAATAGTTGTAAATGCCAGTGCCATATAAAAGTCCCAGAGCAGGGATGCAGAATCTTGGTTGGCTGAGACATTGAAGAGTCAGTGAATAAATTTAATCATACCTCTAAAGATTAACATTAAGTGTAAAAATTAAAGTCCGCCAGGTTTTTCATGGCTTTTGTTAGATTCTCTGAGGGACCACCCTGGACCAACAACTCAAGGGACCATTAATTCTGTGAAGTTGAGGGGTGACTAGTGACTGCCTATGGAAATGGACACCATGATAGAGTTGCCTGGACTCTCAAAGAGGTCCTGTCACTCTTTCGTTATTTAATCCTCAATGGCTTCCTATTGCTTTTATGATATCTAGTGTGATGCCAGAATGAAATAGAGCCAGTAATGGCAGATGCTGTTTAATGTGATTTTCTTGGCACAACTTTGAGAAGAATACTATAAGAAAATTCTTTGAAAACTTATCAGCCTAGGTGTGAAGATGATGAGAAATGGCCTAATCATGCCATAAAAAACAAGACTGCATTAGAAGGAGCAGCATTAAAAGCTTGACTCTTCTCCTTGATCCTCCTTTAGAGAGGAAAAAAATCCCTGATTAAATGCAGAAAATGCTAAAAACCTTCAGCACATAGCACTTAGTAGGTTTTCCAGAAAGTTGTCTGTGTACATACATACCTGTTTGTGTGTGTGTGTGTGTGGTGTGTGGGGTGTGTGTGTGTGCTCATCAACTCTGACAGTAATCCTGTGTGAGGAGAAAAAAGGAAATACTCAATAGAAATCATGCACTAATTTATATGGTTTAAAATGTTACCTACAAAGAATTGTGAGTGAGAAACTCAATTGATTATTGACCTGCTCATATATTCTTTATCATATCCTCAAAGATAAGTATTCCTTAGTCAAGTGAGGAAAAAAATCATATTTCCAAAGTTTCAGTTTGATGTCCTTGGGAGCCTGGAGAGATTATTTCTTAAAAAAAAATGATTGTGCTGAATTAAGTGCGAACTATGTCTAATGCCCCCAGCAACAGATTTGACTGTGGTAGCCACAGGCAGAATTGGACACCTTGGTGGGCCAGAACTAACTTAATCCCTGACTGCATAGCTGCTTTTCAATAGTTTTGCAAAGGAAGGAGGGATCCTAGTAGTGCTATGCCTATGTGATTTCTTTCTGTGGGATCTCAATTAATTATAATTGTCTTGCCCTCGAGACCATGGCCCCTGGCAGTCTACAGGGTGTGCCCCTCCGGGGCTTTTATTTAAAATTTGAGCTTAACAGGGGCAAGTCAATCAATAGACTGTCTTCTTCAATATTTAATCAAGTGACAGGAGCTTCCATGTCAGAAGGTCTCACCTTTTGCTTGAGAGACACTGAATTTTTGTGGCCTCCATGCAAAAGAAGAGAAGCAAACTATGCCTACAAGTCAAGAATAAGCCAGATTGATATTTACCATGTTTTCAAAGATCTGTACCAACTCCAGCAAGCATCAGGGTGTTTCTCAGAGGTTTTTCCTTATCTATCTATCTATTCATTTTTGAGGCAGATTGTTCCTAAAATTCAAGAGTTAGTATTGTCTTTGTAGAACATATTTTGATTAAGTCATTTGTTAAAGAATAACCTGAATAGGTGAGACTGAGAAGAAGATAAAGGTGAAAGGAGAGAAGAAATAAAAGAAAGGATAGGGTAAGGAGGGACAGAGAAAAGAAGAAGACAGCATGGGGAAAGAGGAGAGATAGAAAAAGAAGGAGGAAGAGGAAGAGATGACTAAGAAGACTGAAAACAATGACGATGACAATTTTAATATAAGGCATTTCTAGAGATTGTGAACTATTCCTTGACTAGAACCTGAGCTTGAAGTAAACAGTAAATCTCCATTCTTCTTCCCTCAGACCTAAATGTCTATCACTTTGCAAGGAGCAAGCTGTAGAATGTCAGGAAAGTCCTTGAAGGAAACAAGCCATCCAAAGATTGAATAAGGGTTTCTCGACAGCTTGTTTTTATTCATATGGGTGTTAAGTCATTTTCAACTAACCATTTGGAGAGTCACTTTCTCTTTTTCCCTAACCTTCCAAGAATCATCCACACAGATGGTCCTTGCTTCATCAGATTTAGGACAAGTTCTAGCTCTGGACTTTCTTGAAGAGCATCCCTTGTGTGAATTTTCTACAAGTATGATACCCTAAACACAGGGATGATATTTGTAGTATAAGGATCAAAATGCATTTTTAAGTACCTCATACACTTTATACCCATTGCTAGATGCTGCCCAGATATTGTTTTTTAAGTTAAAAAAATTGACTGCAACTGGTTTACAATTTAATTAGCTGTTTTTTGTTGTTGTTTGTTTTTGGTACAGGAGAAATGCTTCAGTCATTTTTCCATTCATGTTTTTAGGATTCACTTGTAAAATGTTTACAGACTGGTAGGTACTAGGTTAGGCAGATAATAAGGTTCTAATATTAAATAAGGCAGTTGTTTGTGCTTAGGAAAAGTTGGTGGAGGGAATGAATATTAAATTGTGTTGCATGAACTAGGAGACCATAAAAATTCAGAAGATGAAGAGACCATCATAGACCACACAAAGTCCTAGACTACAATAGACTTCCCAATAAATTCTGCTTGAGTGGTCCAACTCAGTGTGTATCTGTTTTGTATTCAAGCTGGAATTTGATTCTTGAAAAGAGTATTGATTGCCAGGGAGGAAAGAAAGTTCCAAAAGAAGAAATTACATGCGTAGGTAGGTGAGGTCTGAACTAGAAGCTTTAGTTTTTTTAAACTGTGGGAGAGCCTGACTCAACCACTCATGTTATAGATGAAGAAACTGGATCATCAAGAGGGAAAGAACTTGAATTCTGGAATAGGGACTTGGCAAATAGCAGCCCCCATCCAGCCATCACGATTTCTCACTCTCTTTATTGGCTTTATTTAGAGAATGAAGCACTGTGCTCTCTGAGTACAGATGAAAGCATGTGTCTTCCAGGGCAGAAGCCCTGATACAGTCCATTTTGAAATATGGAAAATGACCGCTCCTGGAATAACATCAAAGAGATAATGACTATATAGAGCTAAAATAGATGGAAAGGAAGGAAGAAAATGAGGGAGGGAAGAGGAAAAAGACAAGAAGGAGGCAACAGTGCTCATCATAAGACATATCCTGGACTAAACTCATTATCTGAATTGTTTTCTTTTGTTTGTTTGGTTTTGTTTTTGTTGCCAGTCCTGGGGCTTGAACTCAGGGCCTCAGCATTTAACCTGGCTTCTTTTTGCTCAAGGCTAGTATTCTGCTACTTGAGCCACAGTGCTACTTCCAGCTTTTTCTATATATGTGGTGCTGAGGAATTGAACCGAGGGCTTCATATATCCGAGGCGAGCACTTTACCACTAGGCCATATTCCCAGCGACTAAACTGTTTTCTTTAATCATCCTACCAAACCTAGGAACAAAGTAGGTAATGCTACATTTTACACATGAGGAAACAGAGGCTCAGAAAAGTTAGGTATCCTGCTCAAGCTCATATATGTAACAAGTGATAGGACTAAGAATGTAACAAAAATTTGCCAAATTTGTGTTTGTGCTCTTGACAATTGTACTGACTATAAAGAGAAGAACAGCAGTGGGCACTTTATTCTTTGAGTCCTAACTTTCTTTCTTCCAATGCTGGTGTAGTGCTGAGTTTCCTGTTCTATGGAACATAGTGCACATCACTGGGAATCATGGAATCATGGCTTTTCACTTGTTGTATTACTTAACTTTTACCTCTTTCAGACTTACTACCATTTATTTTCTGAATAATTACTTATTTATTGTCAAAGTGATGTACAGAGGGGTTACAGTTTCATATGTAAGGTAGTGGGTACAATTTGTTAACTCCTCTCTCATTTCCCGCCCTTCCCCCTCCCTCTTTCCCTCTCCTCCTATGAGTTGTTCAGTTGGTTTATACCAAATGTTTTTGTAAGTATTGCTTTTGGAGTCATTGTTTTTTTTATCCTTTGTCTCTCAATTTTGATATTCCCTTTCCTTTCCCTAGTTTTAATACCAGTATATACAGTATCCAGGGTACTCAGATGAGATAAAGTGATAGCATGGGGACAACCACAGGAAGAGGATACAAGAGGATCACCAACAATAAAAAGCTACCATTTCACATGGCATGTTGAAAGTAATTACAACAGTGTTATAATACTTGTTTCCATAACAGGGAGTTCATTTCACTTCATCTTATGTGTTCATAAGGGCATAGCCATTGGGATCTTGTGTTCCTCTGCTGTGACTAGCCTAAACCTGTGCTAATTATTCCCTATGAGGGAGACCATAGAGTCCATGTTTCTTTGTGTCTGGCTCACTTCACTTAGTATAATTTTTTCGAAGTCCTTCCATTTCCTTATAAATGGGGCAATGTCAACCTTTTTGATAGAGGCATAAAATTCCATTGTGTATGTGTACCACATTTTCCTGATCCATTCATCTACTGAGGGGCATCTGGGTTGGTTCCATATTTTAGCTATGACAAATTGTGCTGCAATGAAAATTGTTGTGCTGGTGGCTTTAGTGTGTTCTTGTTTGCATTCTTTTGGGTAGGTGCCCAAGAATGGGGCTGCTGGGCCATAGGGGAGTTCTATGTTTAGCCTCTGAGGAATCTCCATACTGCTTTCCAGAGTGGCTGAACAAGTTTACATTCCCACCAACAATATAGTAGGAATCCCTTTGGGCTATATCCCCTCCAGCATTTGTTATTGTTAGTTTTCCTGATAATGGACATTCTTACTGGGGTGAGGTAGAATCTTAGTGTTGTTTTGATTTGCATTTTTTAAATAGGAAAAATGCTGGGAAATTTAAGGAAATGGACTCCACTCACTTAGTTGATAAAACACAGAGGTTGAATTCAACCCAGATCCCTTCAATTCGAAGTACATATTACTTCCTTTATATCTGAGTGTCTAAACCACACAAACAACGGATCCTTTGTAAATAATGTAGTATGTCTACCATTTCCAGTTTGAGATAGAGTCTAGAACTTAAGAGTCATATCAACATTGCACCTAAAATTCTTCCCCTGCATTTTTGCTATACAGCGAGTTCTTTTAGGAGAGCTGAATCTGCTCAATTAGTTATTCAAGAAAAAATGGCCAGGCTTCAGATGTCCCGTTAAAAACTTAACTTTGCAAGGATGTGTAGGGCCTGAAATCTGTCTGCATAATATATTTTCTTTGTAGAGAAAGATATTAGAAAAAAGATGACTTTTAATAGCAAAAGATAGGACAGGTACCTCTGTTATCATATGATAACCATCTGCTTAAGGTGTTAGAGCTACTAATTGGTCTATCACCTTCAATATGAAAAACACACCTTTAACTTCAGGTTATTGTATAGTTCACACATCAAAGTCTATATTAAATGGTACTTCAATCTGTGGAATAGACCGTATTTCCTTCCTTCCTTCCTTCCTTCCTTCCTTCCTTCCTTCCTTCCTTCCTTCCTTCCTTCCTTCTTTCCTTCCTTCCTTTCCCCTCCCTTCCTTCCTTCCCCTTCCCTCTCTTCCTTCATTCCTTCCATTCTTCTCTCCTTCCTTCCCCTTCCCTCTCTTCCTTCATTCCTTCCATTCTTCTCTCCTTCCTTCCCTTCTCCCTTCTTTCTTTCTCTTAATCACCCTTTCTTTCTCTCTTCTGTCAGATAAATTTAAATGACTGCCAGAGAGGCACAAGGAAAGCTTGTGTGACAGATGGATAAATTTATGAGGCCAGGGAAGTTTGTAATTTATATTTCTTAGGGCAGTAGAAAGCACTTTCCAAGAGTCCAGACTGCAATGTGTTGGGAACCTGGTCAGAGAGTAGTTAAATGTGGTCTGTTTGGTAAATTTGGAATTTCAGAACGTAATGATCAGAAAAAATCCCGTTCCTGATTAACTTGCAATTTTCTAGGTCTTTACTTCTATATGTAAGGATAGGTTCAAAAACACAAGGCTGGCCTTATAATTAATTAGGCAAAGTAAGTAGCCCTCATATTGGATGGTTTAAAGACAGCTTAAAGATTTATTCTACTTTCTCTTCTCTCTCAACAAACACAAAACTGTTATTCTGTCCATTGTAACAATGTCTGATCTTCTGCTACTGGAGATACTTTGCTGATATATTGTGAAGTATAAAGTTAGAAATGATCTTTAGTGTGGTACAAATACTTTCTAGAAGTATTTCAACATTGTTTCCTTTTCCTTCCAAAACAGACACATGAGCAAAAAGCTTTGAGCTGGTAAGGACCATGCTGTAGGCAGAATAATCTAGACAGATAACAACTCTGAAGAAAATGTTGGATACTGGTGTGACATTTTCTAGTTGATACTGAACACCTTCTCTAATTCTATGTGAATTGTAGAGATCTAGCTTCCTTAGAAAAGGCCAGAATAGAAGGGACTGATATGTACAATAAAGACAATAGCTTTTCTCTGTCCCTAGCAGAGTACATAGGGACTTCTTATCATTCATCATTGCTCCCTCAACAATCTATAGAGGTAACTATGGTCATGATTACTGGTAGCAATTAATTGATTACCCTGATAAGAGTCTCTGGAGGGTAAAAATAGACACAAACCCAGTGGAAGATCATATATTACTGGTTGTTCAGTGTTTGTTGTCGAGTCAGTGAAGAGTGGAATGGGGGCAGGAAAAAGAAAAGTATAGAAATTTCTTCCAATGTACAACTGAAGCAGTGGGCAAAATGGATCCACTCAGGAGTCTTATGTTCTATTTCTCCACATGACTTAAGGACAATGACATAATTAGCTTATTGCCTATGATTCTGCTTTCACTCCTGGTTGAAATTTCTTCACTACCTTCCATGTTCGGAACAAACTTCATGTTATCCATGAAGTGTTTCCTTTCCATTTGTTGTTACATAGTGTGCTCTTTGGTGCCCTTTCTGTGCTTAGCAATTTCTTACACTTAACATTTTATCGCTCTATATGTTAGATATTAGGTTCACAGACTTGGGTTTTTTTTGTATTTCTAAACGAAACCATAAGCCCCTTAATGAGAGGGATGGTGTCTTAATATGTCTAGAGTGTTTAATTAATTACATACCTTGTAGCATTTTTTGAATTGAAGTGAATTGAATTGAAGTGAATCATTTATCCACAATTTCAGCTGTGATGCTAAGCTGCCACCCCTCTGGATTGGAATTAAGTGCCAAAAGACATAAGAAAAATATTAAAGTTGACCAAGTCTTTGCTAAGAACAGCTCCACTAAAAACCATAAATTCCCCATGAGGGTTGGAAGAGAAACATGCTTTGAATATATAACCTTGAATCACTGTGAGCAAGTGGGTGAGAAAAGGTGAAGGGTGATTTAGAGGAAAGGAAGAGAAAATTAAAGAAGATAAGGGAAACTGGATACTGTATTTTAAGACTACAGCCAACAGGATAGTTCATCATTATGTTTTTCTGGTACCAGTGTTTTGTCGCATAGTGTAGTTTTAGAGAGAAAAGAAAACCAACATTAGAGCAGAGAAGTTGTTCAGCTTATGATGTATGAGCTCCTGGAAACTACTGGAACAGATGAAAAGGGACAGTTCTAGAACTGGAGACACATAGCTGTGGATAGGAGAAAAATTAGGTTGGAGAAACCTGGCCAGATTAGAAAGTATGATGTACACTTTGGGTAAGAGTTGGTGCAGAACCACTCAGTGTGAGTCTTGAAGAATATGTACAGAGATGTCCACAAAACTCACAGAACTCACCTGGGCTGATTAGAGCCTCAACTCCTCACCTACCAAGGAGAAAAGGTTCTTCAAAGGATAATGAATGTCAATGGGGTAAAATGTTAGAGAAATGGGACTGGAGAGATTTTTTTCTGATAGCAGCTGATGATGAACTGTTCTTATGTATAATGTTGAGACTTCTGCCGATCCACTGTTGACAGCCTATCATACTTGGATAAAGGCCAAATTAATCTCTGGAGCACAAGGACAAGTAGAAAGTAGATGTTTGCCCCTTTGTTCCCAACACACTGGTGGGTTTATGTTCTTTTCACCAGTGTTACAAACAAATGGTTTCTTTTTGTCTTTTTAGTTACTTCTCACCATCCTAAAGTTTGTTTGTTTCTGAGAATGATATTTGTGATTGTTTCTGGAGGAAAGTGGTTTGAACTTGGGAAAGATACAAAAGCCCATGGCAATGTTTTCATTCTCTTTCTGGGACTGATTCCTCTCATGTCCTTGGGCCCCACACTCTGTTTTCCCATCTATAAAACGGGATAATAACTCTGCTTGACAGAGATACCATGGGAATAAATCCATTCACCGGACCTCTTCCTTTGAAGTCAGCAAGAATATGTTGTTATTACTATAAACATGCTCACATTCTCCCTTTGAAGGCACAGGCACAAACCTGGAAGCAACTCAAGTACACTTAATTGTGTCTACTTTTCTTCCAGCAGAATTATAAGAAGGATGGCTAGGGAGGTTGAGTGGGAAGAAACAACCATTTCAGTGGAGGAGGAATCAAATGGTCAGGGAAGAACTTCAAGTCCTAATAATAATTACAGGCCCAAATAATGACAGTGTTAATTACTGCCAGGAGCACCATCAGACTCTCCCCAACATCCTTTTTTTTAAAAAAAAAAAAAAAAAAGTGATCCCTGAGCATACTATAAACATCAATAAAAACTCTGAGTTCTTCAGAGGTAAAAACTGATTCAGGAGGCACAATATATGGTAGGTAGTGGACATCATAAGAACCATTGGTCAGGAGTCAAGTGTGAAGCTGCAAGTTGGAGGATTGGACTCAGATGGCAGGTTTGTTGCCTCTATAGCACCCTTAGGTGGCACGGGTGGGCAATTCCAAAGTGAGTTCCAATTTTGCATGCTTTCATTATTCATGACTCAGCCTCAGCATAAAACCTGTGAGTGAATGTTTTTTCTTCCTTTTTGCTTTTTCTAGGCTGATTCTATTAATTTCTCCCAATGGCACAGGCAGCCTGGCACTGTCGCAGCCATTGACGATCTCTTTATTCATCTCAAAGCAGAGAGGCCATTTGGATGAATATATGTTCCCCCATTTTCTTTGCATTATAAATTCAGTGTTGTGGGGGAAAAGAGTGAAATGTAATGGCAAGGCCTCCACAGAGAAATGTCCCTATTTGAGAAGAGGAGTTTTATAGGTGGGAACAATTGACAGCCCCTCTCTACAGTGGGCACATTTTTCTTTTCTGTACAACTGCATCACTGCTAATGATAAATGAAGAATGTTTGATAGCTGGCTCCGTTGTCTGACAGCTACAGTTTTGGCCAGAGGGCCATGGCAGGCTTTAGACTTCTGTTCAAAATGAGTTAAACATATTAGGCATTATGAAGGCACAGAAGCCTCGAGAATGAGTGCTGAAATGAGTGATCCGGGTAGGCTCCTGGGTACACAACTTGCAAAGCAGATGTCATTCTAATAATGTGTGATATAGAACATGCCTGGCCTAAACCCTGCTGGATGAAATATGAAGCCCCGTTGGTGATATTTAATACCATTTTATGAGGTGCCATCTTATAAAGACAATGCCCGCCGTATGTGGAATGCTTAAGGTATTTTGCCAAAGGCATAGGGAGGTATCTGGAGTAAGTAGAATTTTTATTATTTTATAAGCCTTTACTTTGTAATATTTCTGTTTCCACATTATTGTGGGGCTCGCTGCCCTAACCCTTTGTCGAGTGAACTTGATGAGCAGCTTGCTGCTAGATTGACGGATAGCCTTGACTGTTTCTGGAAGAAAAGACTGGCTTCTACCAAAATACATTCTTCAGAAAACCCTCAAAGAGGAAACATAACTTTGCTATAAGCGTTCTTTGAGCAAGGACTTCGAGGACAGCATACAAAAATGCTGCAGTTTTTCAAGTGGACCATTTCAGTGATGATGGAGGATGTATACAAATTGCAGCTACCTCCACATACATTCTCTGTTTCTATATTTCTGATGCCAAGAAGTATATCAGCTCCCCATTTCAAGGGTCCTTGTTAGGAAATCTCAAAGTAGACAAAGCTTTGTGGATCATAGCCACAACATCATTGTGGGATTTGCTGCCCTGAAATCCCTACAAATTTTAAGTGTGCCAATAGTGAAGGCCTAGGGGTGGCCATGGTTTGGAGGAGGTGTGTGTGTGGTACAGTCGGGCAAGGGCATTGCTGGTCATTCTAATTTAAGGAGACTCCATTCTCTTTTTTTTTTTTTTTTAAGTGCCTTCACTTTACCACCACCCATGGCTCATGAGGCTTTCCAGAAATGGAGAGCCACACAACTATTTAAGCAAGCATGGAGAAGGCACTACAAGCTACATATTGTTGAAACAAGGTCTGTTCTCTTTTCATGTGATGTTCTGAGCAATGCCAATTTTTGGAGGATCTGTTACTTGATCCTGTGGGATCAAGGCAATGGTTGATGATGAACAACATGTTTCTTTTTTTAAAATGAAGGAACATTTTTTATGTTTATGAAGTATAGGCTATCTGGAGAAAGAGAAGAAACATGAAACAATTTTTCTGTCCATGTGCAAAGTAATATAACCAAAGATGATTCATTCAAAATTCAGAATGAACCCTTTGGATAGACTTCTGCTTACAACTTATGTGATTCAGTAGGGTTTTCTGTTCAGTCGGAAACATACCAACGATGACCACAGCATGCAGATGTGGAAGGTGAGGCTGGCTACTCTTTAGTGTTCTGCTGGCTCTCTGCTATCACCAGCAGAATTCTTTGCTGCACTTAATTTGGCATCCCCTTAGGTGGTTTTATACCAATTGTTATTGTTCTTCTTATTGTGTGACTGAGTTAAATATTTAGTAATTGGTTGGACTATGACTGCAGAAGAAAGAGTGTTATCTCTCTATTATTGTGACACATATTTTGGGAGCATCAATGCAAGTAAGATACTAGAAAAGTGTGCTGTTTAGAAGGCATATGCAAGACATCTATGAAGAATTAAGAAAAAAAGAACTTTAAACTCAAAAGCACTTTACATTCTGATTGCTCTGCAAATGTCTTAGTTCCCACTCCATTTCAAAGTAACTGAAATTGGAAATTATAACCATGGAAACTGGGTGTGGTTTATTCAGGATTTCAAGACAAAGCACAGGTTGAAATCATATGATTGGCAAATAATCTACTTTTATAAGTTTTAAGCTGCATTATTTTACATCTGCACATGGACTTTTGGAGTTCAGAGCTTTAATAGGCTTTTCCCATTGATCATTCCATGATGGGTCTGCTTTGCAGAGAATCTGAATCTGTTCAAGTTCAAATGGTTGATGAGATGCCAAGTAGAATGATTACTTTCTGAGATCAGCTGGGTTTTTATATTCCAACTTTTCAGGCTAAGAAAAGAATTGAGAAAAGGTTGGTATGGAAATTAGAAGGACATCATGGTGGAGTAGGGGCAAGAGTCCAGGATTTGGAACTTGATGACCCAGTTCTGCTACTTAGTACAGATAACCTTGAGCTAGCATGTCACTTAACCTTTCCGAACCTGTTTCTTCATCTGTAAAATAAGGATAATGACATCCTTCACCATCTACCTTGCATCATTGCTCTGATTAGCAAATGATATAATGTGCAACCTTTGATATTATCTGTGGCTATGAGTTACCTCTCTTGGGGCCATTGCTTCTGTAATACCTGAGTCTGTTACTCCTAGTTATTGCACACCTGGCCCTTAGGACTTGGGTATTGATGGGATAGGAGACAAGGGACTCGAATGCAATTTGGAAGACCAGTTTGGAGAATTCAGGCCATTCACGCTATGTGTGAGTTTGTAAAGGCCTCTTATCTCCTACATGTATGAAATGAGGGATTCTTTTCCTTTTTTTTTTTTTTTTTTTTTTTTTTTTTTTTACCAACTTGAGGTTTTCAAGATGATTGTCTTCAGAGCCCCAGATATGTTCCTTTACCTACTGAGTTCTGTTCATACACAATTTGAGGTTATGATCGTATGTTTTACAAAAATTATTTTAAATGTTTGGATAGTAAGAAAGGTTTACTGGATTAGAGATTTCTTAATTGTCTCTTTCAGTAAAAAAATCCTTAAAATTTTGTTACTCTGTGATAATTATAACCCATTCCCTCATAGAACCTCTGTGGTTACATAATATCCAACTTGGTCACTAGAGCCAAAATAAAACAAGATGTCCAAGCAATTAGTTGCCTCACATATGTGTAAGTGCCAGCTTTCAGCCTGAAGCCTGGTCCCTCTCTTTGTAGACAATGGCAGACTTGATGTCCATATGACAACAAATTTATGTCAGACTTTAGACCTATTCTTTCAAGGAGATCTGGGATCCTTCACACTTTTCAGGAGAAGTATAGAAGACTGACAGATTTCTGATGGTACATCATGTTTGACTATGACCTTTGTGTATAGTCCCAAAACATAGACATTAAAGGGAGAAGAGTGGGATAGATAAAACTGGCTTTTTAAAGTGTCTTTGCTTAAAATCCTGAACAATTGCTCTTTTGCTGTCAATTTCTTGAAAATTAAATTAGGTGAAAATTTCATTCCAAAAAAGGAGAGAAATCCTGACTAGATGTTACTACAAAAAAGGCTAGAGTTGGCTTTGGCAAAGGTATTAAAATAAATCAGATGATTTCCTTTTTTTACTTTCCTTCTTCAGAAAGTCCTTTGGTCATTCTTCTAAGAGTGTCTGTTGCTATCCTATTCCTAGGAAAGCCACCTCATTTCAACTTAGGTTTAGAATTTGTATCAACCCCCCCTTATTGTGTTGAAAACTCTACTCGTCCTAGTCAAGATGATTAGGGAAGTCACTAACTCCTTTACCTGGATGATGTTTCTTGAGTCCTGTATTTCCATTCCATTATGATACAAAGAACTAACAGAACATACAAACACTCCTATTTTTCATAGCTTCCAGAGAAATTTTGTTCCTGAGTGTTGATCCTAATGAGCCTTCACTCTTGTGTTCTAAGAACTACACAGAGGCTGTGGGATCCTCTCCATTCTGATCTATACTTGTAGTAGTAAAGGAAGTGCTGCCACAGGACACATACATAAAATACCAGATATGATAAAAGTCTCATTTTCCCATATCAGGATATGAACTTTATCAGCAGGGTGTGATAACTGAGTGATTTGAATAAAAAAGTGGCTGCTTGAAGAATTATGACATATGATTATTTACATTGCTCTAAATTTCAATAAATAATTTTAGAACAATTAACTTATTGAAGATGAGTTGTATTAGCTACATAATATTATCAGTGCTTAAGAGTCATTGACGTCCAGGATGGACATACGGGTGAAAAATTTCTCCTGAGAGTTTAGCTTGTAAATTCTACATCTATTGGATCAGAGCACAGAAAAAAAATCTCTTTATGTAGGTAGTAGGACTTACATGCTCAGAAATACCTAAAGACAAGTGGGCCATATACTGTTGTGTCAAATCTAACAACTAGTAGGATTACCAGAAGAGTGAGGAAGAGTAGACAAAGGGACACTATGGGGATTAAGCCTTGATCTCTCCAAGTACAATCCAGGGAAGAGGGGATTCAGCTTGTAAATGTGCTGGGCATTGTTAAATATGTATCTCGAGGATGCCAGTCATACATAGGTTCTCTTTGTTCTGATTCATATTAACTGCTGAAATGGGTTCATCTCACTTCTAGTAAGTAACCTGGATGATAGACACAATGATTTTGGTCTGGGAGTAACTTTCTCATCATAAATAAACAGCAAACCCTAAAGTTTTACACAGGAGCTTGGTTTTTATGAGTCTATAGGGAACCATAGTCTGTTTTGGGAGTGCTGACAAATCAGGTTCCAGAGATTGTCAGAAATGAAATCCATATTTCTAACCGCAGATTCAAGGCCATGATTACTATGTCCATTAGGGTAAACACACCAAAGAGATGAATGTCACTGTGTAAGAACTCATGGACAGCTCACTGGACCCTTCTTCCCAGGAAGACACAGCCTGCCCTGTGGTGGCACCATTGTCTCTAATTGGGATTTTCTGTTTTTGATAGGCAGTGAGTCACATCTCTGAGGCTCTTCTTTACATTCATTTAATCACAGTAAGAAAAAAACTTTAAAAGATGTTGAGTTCTCAAGTCAACTCAGTTATGTGTCACACTTATGCTTTCAACACTAGGTTAAGGTTGAATAAAGACCAAAATTGTCATTTGCAGGAAAAATGGGTGGAACTAGAGATCATGTTAAACAAAATGAGCCTGACTCTGAAAGGCAAATACTATATGTTTTCTTTTATAGATGGAAGCCAGATCTAAAGAAAAAGAAATGTACACAAACAAAAACATAAAACAGGGGCTATGTTTGTCAAAGTAAGAGTAGGGAAGGAAAGGGTAAGGCAGGGAGAATACATTATATGCATATATGAAAAGGTCATAATAAAATCCATTTTTTGAAAAATTGAAAGAAAGATTTTTAAAAGTGGGAGGGGGAAAAGGGAGTAAAATAGAGTAATAGAGGGACTGAATGCCATCAAAGTATATTATGTAATAATATACCTTATATATAGTATATATACACATAAACATAAATATGTATATATATGCATATATACACATATAATATACATATACCTATGTGTACAGAAATATCATCATTAGCCTCTTTGCATTATACAATTAACATATAATAATTAAAATGTGGAAAAATAATAGTATCACATTTTTAGAGCATGCACTGTGATAACTTTTGATGTTTTTATATACTCATGAGATGAGTGTATAATCCAGATAAGGAATATCTCTGCTACAACCCCCCAAAGTTTCCTTCTACCTCCCCCCAAAGTTTCTTTCTGTCCTCTCGTAATTCTTCTCCATTCTTGGGCAGTGTCTCACTGGTTTTGTCCTATATTTTGCACTATAATAACTAAGTAAGTAACTTCTTTTACCTCCCTTAACCCACTTACCTAAGTTGTCATTCTTGGTGTCTACATTTCACCTCTCACCATAAGCATCATTATCATTATAAACAAGTAAATGAATTCTGATCTTTTTAATCTGGCATGGAATTAAATTACTTCTCTTCCTATAGATTCTTTCCCTGAATAGATGGAATTTTAGAGAATGAATAACTGATACTTAGGGAAATAGTATATTAATATATTCAGAATAAAAACTAAAAAAATTGTTTGATTACCTCTACAAATACACACAAATGCACACACATACATATATATTAAATTATTTAACTTATTTAATTAGATTATTTTATCCATTCATTCATAGACTTGTTTATTGGCCCATGTTCATGCTAGACTCTGGAACAATTAGGAACACACACACACACACACACACACACACACACACACACAGAATTTGTCAAAGTCTCTTTCTACAGTGCAGTTGTTTAGTAATGAATTTTATTTCTTCAAAGTAATTAATTACCAGCCTAGAACCCATCCCATGGGATGGGTTCAGTAAGTTTATATTGAAAAAAACTACCCTTTTCCAGAGTGTGCTCTGTAGGATACTAGCCTCAATTGTTCTCTGGGAAAACAAGAGAAAACAAAAACAGCAAAACAGGGATTTCTGACTTAAAAAATGTTTGAAAATTTTAACTCTTTTCTTTCTTTCTTGAGGATTTATATAGTGCAATTGTGCATTCTAGGTTCTGACAAACTTTACTCAATTTTGTTTAATCCAGTATTTCCAAAGCTTAATCAAGCTATCTTTTTTTTTAAAGTAAATTTAACCTTTATGGGACCTACAGAAATGAGTGTCTAGAAGAGGACTAACAGAAATTGTGGAGACTTCACAACTCAGACCCAATCCCTTTGTGTTTCTTCTTCTTTTTTTTTTCTTTTTGTTTTTGTTGCCAGTCCTAGGCCTTGGACTCAGGGCCTGAGCACTGTTCCTGGCTTCTTTTTGCTCAAGGCTAGCACTCTACCATTTGAGCCATAGTGCTAACTTCAGCTTTTCTGTAACTTCAGCTAACTTCAGCTTTTTCTCTATATGAGGTGCTAAGGAATCAAACCCAAGGCTTCATGCATGCTAGGCACTCTACCACAAAGCGACATTCCCAGCCCCTTTGTGCTTCATTTTTATGCCTTTTAGGTTCAGTGCAGGAGAAACAACTTGACTTTATAACATTAGTAATTTTTCATATGAATTTAATATATATGCACAGACATATGTGTGTGTGCATGTGTATCTGTGTATATGCATGGGGATATGAGTATATGTTGGAAGTGATATACCAGTAGAACAAAAAAATACCAGTCGTAAAAATAGCTTGTTATTTTTTCTGAATGCAATTCTTAAGGAATCAGAAATCCTTTCAGTATATTCTACGTACATTTTCATCCCAAGTCACTTGGACAATTTTTGTTATTAACCACATGAGTAGAATTTAATGAGAATCGCTCAAATAAAACTTGCCCTCGCACTACCTTTGATTGTCAGTTTCCATTTCCTCAACGACACTGATGGGGGTTCCACTCTGAATCCTTTCCAAATCTTTGAGGACTCCTTCTATGTTTAAGAGCTAGAAATTAAGGTTAATTGAATAAAAATGAGAGAAATTGTGTTTTTATGTTGCTCTGATAAAGCTAAGATTGGGAAGTAATTGAGAAACAATGCACAGATGAAAAATGGAACCTGACAACTCAAAGAAGCAAGTGCTGATTGCATGGGATTCGGGATTTCACAGGACAACACAATTCCCTGCCTATTGCATGCTTCTTTGGGAAAGCCTGAGTAACCACGTGTGTATTTTGATAGCAATTATTTTAGTCATACAAGTATTTTATTGAAAAAGCCTTTTGATTTTCATTCCTATAGTTGACTTCATTGCCTTAGCAATGTGACTCAAGTTTCTTTCATGTGCAGCCCTTGTTTGGGGTTCGATGAGATTTTTCTTGTTCCTTCTTTCCTTCTGGATATTGTTGCCACTGTCAAATGGGAAATACAGAGAAGAGGAGATTAAAAATGTAAATTTTATAAACAGAAATCAAAGGTCCTAAATCCTTAGCAAAGAAAAGCCAACATAAGTAAGAACATTAAAAAACATACATAAATAGTGCTTCCAGGCTGAATACATTAAATAATTTAACAGTTAAGTCATAAGTGTTCTTAAACTTAAGTATAAAAATGCCCTTGACAATATTTCACAGCCGTGCATTTCTTTAAAATATTTAGCATTCTCATTAAAGAGAATGACTTTAGTTTATATATTAGTTACATTCTTGCTTGTTAATATGAGGGAATTTAGGAGCAAAAAGCATTCTTATGTATATAAGCAAAAGGCAATTTACATACAAAGTTAGAAAACTATTCACTTTTTATTTATTTCTGGATCATTGGTGTCTACATATAGCTATATAGCATTTAAACAAATTTGTGCCTTAATGTGCAATATTAATATTCTCTGCCCCAAAGTGCCATTTGCTAATGCCATTGTGAAGACAAGTTCCTTCAAAGCTACACAGAAGTCCCTGCTTTAGAAAGACTTAATGAACCTTACATTTTTTGGAATACTGTTCAGTGTAATGCCTATTACATATTCATTGCTAGAATGGAAGACTTCCTTTAACTCTGCGATTCCTGGTCTAGTTCTCTGTAAAACATTGTCAAAAGTCACCAGAGACTTTCGTGGAAAATTGTGACTCTTGATAGCAGGATGTAATGGGGAGGTTTAGAGCAGAGAAGCTAGGAGCCTATCGCCCCACAGGGAGAAGTTCTGACAGACAAATGGATGGATAATACCATTTTTGACATAATGGGATGAAAAAGTTTATGCCAGAAAGAACTGAATTAAAGTTATTACTTTAAAAGAAAGTCTGAAGTTTGAAATCATCAGAATTTCCAATATGGGCTTCATTTTACTGCTTATATGCAGAAGAGATTTTTTAAAATAGAGACACTCTGGAGTGATTTATAGTGTTACTAACAAGGCCACCATAAAATTTTACTTACATCTTTGGAAGTATCCACAATGATAAACACAATGTTCTCTTCTTTTCCTCCCATATTTTTTAATAAAGAAAATTGAACATTGTTCTTTTATGTTTCTGCTTTCTCATTATAAAACCAGAGGGATAATATGTAGATGTGTGGATACAGTGCCAAGGAGACAGTGCATGGTGCAGGCTTTTACCTCTGTTGGAAAATGCTCTGCTATGCAATGGCAGGGGCAGGAATCAGCATTAACAAATGGGCAGTGGGTTCCGTTGATCTGGTGAGGACTGATTTGGAAGTGCTATCATGCTTCTTTTGGTGCCAGCACCAAAGCTAGCCTGAAATACTATGCCTCTCTCCAAATATAGGTTTCCTCTTCACTCAACTCTGAACTGTTTTTGTTTTGGGTAATTTGAAGCTACCCCCATTTCCCTAACTTTCTCCATTTGATTTCAGATCCTTAAACAAATTGCATCACCTGTCAATCAGTTTCCTTAACACTAAACCTCAGCAGGATTTAAGTTAATCCACACTGTCCTCCTTTCTTGCTACCCACCCCCTCCCATTGCTTTTCTTGTTTATTTTCATGGATGATAGTCCCATGGAATGTCTCCTCTTTCCTGTGATTTGCTGAAGATCACACCATCCCTCTTCATGTTTATATCTCAGTGCTACCCAGGCTGGGACTGAGACTAGGTGAGTGAGATGCCTAAGCGGTGAAGTTTAAGGAGATTGTGTGTGTGAGTGAGTGAGTCTCTTTTTATGTACTCTAGGTACTGTATTTGCCTCCTCATGGTCTTGGCCTTGGTGCTAGTATAGTGCCTGGCACAAAAGAAGAGCTCAATACATACTTAGCAAATGTCGCCAAATATGCCAAAAATGTCCCACTAAAAAATTAAAGGTTGAAGCATATCACATTTTGTCTAAGTGCACATCTTAATAATGTTATTTTCTTGCCCTTAGTGAAGGTAGACAATTCCCACCATTTTGCATTGTCTAGAAATTTGTACCCTATAATTACATAGGAAAAGGGATCAACTGAATTTAGGGAAGAGGAAAATCTTCAAAGTACCATTCTCAGGACTTAATTGGTAGAAATGTCATGATCTCATTTTTTGTGATTATTTCTAAATGATGCCAAATAATGGGCTTAAAATATCATATAAGTCAATAATGTTAAGCATTTAGAATTCTGAACACCAAGAGAAAATAAGTAAGGCTGAGAATGAAGTTCCCTGTAGCATATTTGTACAAAGCAAACACAAAGCCCTGGGTTCAATGCTCAGCGCTGATAAAATAACCACTTCTGAGACTTCACTACCCTCCTTCACTGAATTTGCTCCCTTGTTTCTATGTAGGAAAAGATGTTCAGCATCATGGATGTGAGCAATAAGGTAGACTCTTAGTGTCTACCATTAACAGGCACAAGGAAAAGTACAGAATTTGGGAAATGTGCTATTGGAGCTAATGCTATCAAAGCTACTTCTACATTCACAAAGTGGAAGCAAAACATCCCATTGTCCATCATAATGTAGACCACTTTTATTTGTCAACCATACTGTAATAGCTGGAGGTAAAAATAAATAAGTAATGGAAATAGTAGTTTGATATCATTTTATTTCTTTAAAAATATTAAAACAATTAAAGGTCAGCTGTATATGATTTTGGTACACTGGATATTGTATATATGCTTACCTGAACTAGGGAAGGGAAAGAAAAATGAGGGAGGGTGTAACAAATATGACAAGAAATGTACTCACTACCTTATTATGTAACTGTACCCTCTCTGTATATCACCTTGTCAATAAAATTTAATTAAGAAAAAGAACTCAAAAAAATTAAAGGTCAACATGTATTCTAGATGAGTAAAAAGTTCAGCATTTCAACTTTAAGCATCATCAATCAACTTTTATTTTTAGGCTTAGAGAGATCTCAGGGATGTCTAAGAAAATTTTATATTAGAATCAGAAACACCTTCTTAAAAATAGGATGATGAGGACAGTACGTATCCATTAAATTCCTATGGTGTTTTATGAAACATTTTCCGATATAATCCCATACAAATTGTGGATTATGGTGCTCAGCATTAGTAGTATGTGCATATGCATGTAGAATTTTTTTTTTAGTATTAGATCCATTTTGTGTATCAAAAAAGAAAACTGTGGTTTAAAGAAGTTGAAAAATGTAACTGTGGTCAGCTGGCAAATTTGAGTGTATGACACTGTCCTCAAGACAAGAGAAGAGAGCATTCCTTTTTTGCTACCATTTAAATGTATTAAAAAATCAGATCACACACTTGAAACCATCATTGAGTTATTTTATAAAACTTGCCAAAAGCTTCTGGCCGGGCTTATAAGACTTTAATTTCATGTGTTTGCATTAATACATCATATCCATGAAAAGTACATCTAGGGGTTATTTGATGCTTGCTGGGGTGCTGTCCTGGTTTTAAAAGGACAGAGCTTATATGAATGGAATCCATTCCAAATTTGAAAAGACTGAAGAACAGACAACCTAACGGAAGCCCTTTTTGTGTGGAAAAATGCTGTGGTTTCCTAATTATGACAAGTACAAAAGCTACTGTTTTTAGTCAATGCCCTGGAGCCTTACAAAGGAATGGACAGGACAAGCCAGCAGCTATCATTGAATGGCACTGAACATCTACAAGGGCTCTAGAAGAGATTGGCACATTGCTCAGCAGTGCATTGGGAGATTTGGATTGCATTTATTGGGAAATAATCCAATAATGACCTGCCAAAACCCTACAACAAGGTACTTGTGCCCAGTGTCAATCATTTACCCTCTGACAGACAGTTCAATGAACATTCTCTCTGCGATCACTCTGAGCTATGCCAACATCTAAATGCAGCAGACAAGGCAGTGAGAGGAGAGAGAGAGAGAGGAGAGAGAAAGATAAGTGTGTGTGTGTATGTGCGCATGCACATGTGTATGTGCAACTAAGGGTCAAAAAGTACTCCAAGAAGATGCTTTGGCAAGTGTTTTCCAAGTGTGCCTGGTAATATGATTCAGGCAGGCCCAGATCTGTCCATTATTTCTGATGATGCATTCAACTACTACTGCTTACATTAAAAAGTATGTAAGAAAGACAGAAAGAAAGAAAAAGGAAAGAAACTTCATCTATCAGCCTAAGGAATGACCATAGCAATAAGGGAGTGGAATGCCAGCCAGAAACCTGGGGGAAAGAAACTCTTGGATTCCAGCAGAGAAAAACATTAAATGGTTCATAATACCCCATCCCATCTTTCCTTTCTCTTTCTGCTTCTGTCTCTCTCTTCTTCCTTTTCCTTCTCTCATTTCTGCATTTCTCCCTCCTATCAGTTTATATATTGAAATGTGTTTGATGAGAAAAGATACAATATATAGGAAAGTAAGTAATATAAGCAATACCTATTGAATTTCAAGCATCTATATGGTGAAATGGTCCCAATTTTATGTGCAATGATTGTGAAAAACTACATAAGTTTTGACTGGAGTTTTGTACGATCATATACTACCAATAAGGAGTCGCACAATGAACAAAGATTCAAACTCAAAGTGGCCCCATGTTTTATTGGAAGACTGTGTTTAATATGTGAGCTTTGCATTGGAAATATAATGCAGAGCTGTGTAGGAGTTGACTCTTTGGCACCTCTGTACCCTACTGACACCAAGGGGTTTAAATTTGTCTAACAGGAGAATTTGGGATGCTTTGGAAGTAGGAATGTATTAGGTTGTTTAGAAATAGGCCTGCTTTGTCTACGGCCATGTTACCCTGAACGCGTCCGATCTCGTCTTATCTCGGAAGCTAAGCAGGGTCAGGCCTGGTTAGTACTTGGATGGGAGAAATATCCTTGTTTCAAGCAAAAGGAACATTCAAATGCTGGATGCCAGATCTCTTTTAGAACAAGGCCATCATATAACAATGAGAAGTTAATGAGAAGTTGTACATAGAGAAACTGTGGGAAGTGAGGTACCATGGACCTAATTCCACAACAAGAGAGAGAAAGTGGATCTGAGGAAGGCCAGGAGTACCACATGGCAGTTAGCACAGATGCAAAGGTGACTGTACCATGTGACCAGCTTCATCTGAGGCCTGTTTTACCCATCTAACTAATTAGAAACACAATTCTCCTTCTTTGATGACTTCTGTATTCACCAAGTCCTGCTATTTCTTGGCTGGTTCCAATTATTTAATTTGGAACTTTGCTGTGATGTTAGGTGTGTCTTAAGATGAAAGGGGAATTGTGAGTACCATCAAAGGTACTCATTTTGGAGTACCTTTTGACACTTAGTTGGGAATAGAGTCCTCTGCCTCTATATGTTGGGTAAAGGACCGTGGGAAAAATGTCTACCGACTCACTAGGTTCCTTATAGCTTAGGGTGGGGACAAGCATTGTCTACGTGCAGTTGCAATGTCCACACATCCATTGGGTGTTACTGTGAAGTGCTCAACCATCCTAAGAGTGCCACAGTTTCTCTCTTATGAAAGATGGGAAAAATTTCTGGCCACCTGCTCCACTGATTTTCATTCTATCCACCGAAGAAGTGCTACTAGTTCATTTTTTTTATTTTCTTATTTATTCTCAAAGTGATGTACAGAGAGGTTACAGTTTCACACGTTAGCCCTTGGGTACATTTCTTGTACTTTTTGTTACCTCCTCCCTCATTCCCCGCCCCCTCTTCCCCTCTCCCCCCATGAGTTGTTCTGTTAGTTTACACCAAATGGTTTTGCAAGTATTGCTTTGGAGTCATTTGTCTTTTTATCCTTTGCCTCTCGATTTTGATATTCCCTTTCACTTCCCTAGTTCTAATACCAGTATATACAGTATCCAGTGTACTCAGATAAGATACAGTGATAGTGTGGTTACAACCACAGGAAGGGGATACAAGAGGATCATCAACAATAGAAGCTACGGTTTCACATGGCATGCTGAAAGTAGTTACAACAGTGATATAACAGTCATTTCCATAACATGGAGTTCATTCCACTTAGCATCATCTTATTCGTTCATAGGGGCATAGCTATTAGGCTCTTTGGATCCTCTGCTGTGACAGCCTAAACTTGTGCTAATTATTCCCTGTGAGGGAGACCATAGAGTCCATGTTTCTTTGGGTCTGGCTCACTGCACTTAGTATAATTTTTCCCAGACCCTTCCTTTTCCTTACGAATGGGGCAATGCCATTCTTTCTGAATGAGGCATAAAATTCCATTGTGTATATGTACCACATTTTTCTGATCCATTTATCTACTGAGGGGCATCTGGGTTGGTTCCATATTTTAGCTATGATAAATTGTGCTGTGATGAACATTGCTGTGCTGGTGGCTTTAGTGTGTTCTAGTTTGTGGTGTTTTGGGTAGATGCCCAAAAGTGGGGCTGCTAGGACATAGGGGAGTTCTATATTTAGCCTTCTGAGGAATCTCCATACTGCTTTCCAGAGTGGCTGAACCAGTTTACATTTCCACCAACAATGAAGTACGGCTCCTTTTTGGCTACATCCCCTCCAACAACTGTTATTGTTAGTTTTCTTGATAAAGGACATTCTTACTGGGGTAAGGTGGAATCTCAATGTTGTTTTGATTTGCATTTCTTTTATGGCCAGTGATGTAGAGAACTTTTTCACATGTCTCTTGGCCATTCTCATTTTCTCATCAGAGAAGTCTCTTTCTAAGTCTTTAGCCCATTTGTTGAGGGGACTATTGGTTCTTTGCGATTTTGTTTTGGAGGACTTTGTTCTGTGTCCGTGTAATTTGAATGTTTCTTAATTAAGCCAAATGTAAGTCTTCTAACTGAACATCCTGTGAACTGACACAGTGTCCCCCTTGTCTCCTTTGTCCAGTAGGAGGAGGGCAGAGGTGACCTTTTCTATTCCATAATTCACAGTCACAGATCTTCCCAATACACCTCAGAACTAGCTTTCAAAGGCCTGGCACATTCCAGCAGGAAATGTGAAAAAGAACAGTGAATAAATGGAGTCCACTCCACTGTCATGATGAGATGCATCCTCATCTTCATACAATCAATTAAGGGGGTGACACTCAGCTTGTCATTACTGAAAAAGTTAAAGAAGAAAGCCACAGCTTCTGCCCTCTAGGGGCATGGACAACTGGCAATAGCTTAGTCAATACACATAGGGAAAAGACAGAGACAACAACAATTGTATAAACATCAAACCATTAACTGTACTTACTGAATAGATCAAAAGAAGAACTCAGTTGACAAGACACAGTCCTGGACTCTGGATCGGGGTCACATAGAGTCTGGTGTGGGGCTGGAGATGCTCAGTTTGGCAGGGCAATATTTTGCTCTGTGTCTAAGTGATAAATCATAGAAGAGAGTGAAATCTCTTTCTCAGAACTGGAAGGTGAGCAAGAACTAGGAAAGATGGCTGTGAATTACTGGATAATGTGAAGGATGTTGTAGCCTAGGGACAGAGGACTGAGCAGTCATTAGAAGATCTGTAAGGATACAACTATGACATGATTTTCTTTCTTTATTTCCCTCCCTCGCTCCTCTTTCTTCCATCCTTCCTTTCTTCCTTTCTTTTTTTCTCCCTTTCTTTCTTTCTTTCTTTCTTTCTTTCTTTCTTTCTTTCTTTCTTTCTTTCTTTCTTTCTTTCTTTCTCTTTCTTCCTTTCCTTTCTTTCTTCTTTCATTATTAGCATCTTATTGGCTATGCAATGGCAGAGGGATTTTTGACATCTCCATGAATTCAATCAATTCCCTTCACAACACTTGTGCTCATCTCCTTCCCTTTTCTAATGCAATTCAACAGGTTTCACTGTTCTATTATCATACCTACTGAAATCTTTGAAATCCTCTGTCACCTCGTTAGCTCAATCCCCTTTCTCAAGTACTCTCTTGAACCTCAACTGAACCTGTTTCTCTTTCCCTTCTTCCCAACAGCTCTCATAGAGGTTCTGTAGGCTGTTTTCATATATAGTTGAAGGGCATCTCAGAATTACTCGAAATTATTGCTCATTCTTCTTTCACCTTCTCTTCTTGAATAGTCTCTGTGTGTGTACAAACTTATCCATCTATTTATATACACATTGAAATAAACATATGTATAAAGATACATATATTCCACATGATTTATACAGTTATGTATAAAGGTATATTTATATATACATGTATACATGCATGTATATATTCACACATATACAAATACACACATATATATCCATAAATACATATGTCTTTTAGTTCTAGCTTTTATATGGACACATAGGTAACTGCTATGAATCAGAATGGGATCCATCTAGACTCAGACATACCTAAGTCCTCTACAGTATACATGTCTGTATCAACATCTGGTTTGACCTTTCCATCTTATTACTGGAATGAGGACCTTCTCCCTGGCAGTTTCCTTCCCCTTGTTCTCATCAAATGATTGGACTGGCTTGGTTTCCCAAGCTTTAAAAAATTATTATTCTAAGAAAAATTTCAACATGTTGACTCATAACCTTATACTAATATATAAGTGATGCCATGGTTCATACTTGTAATCCTACCTACTCAGAAGGCTGAGATCTTAGGATTGTGGTTTGAAGCCAGCCCAAGCAGGAAGTCTGTGATATTTTTATCTCCAAATAAACATTAAAAAGTCGAAAACAGAGTGGTGGCTCAAGAGGTAGGGTGCTACCCTTGAACACAAAGGCTCGGGCCAGTTCCTAGGCCCTGCATTCAAGCCCTAAGACTGACGCACATGTGCAAACACACACACACACACACACACACACACACACACACACACAACACCCCTTCCATCAGTCTCTCCTATTTTTCCCCACAATTATTTCTTCAATAAGCTACCATGTCAATGAGAATACCATTCTTAAGACATCTTCTATAAGGTAGAAGTCTATATTTGCTTTCATGTTAGTTGTCACCCACATGTAAGGACCGACCCAGCACCTCACTGATGTCACTTAATATCACTTATCAGTGTCATATTGTCCCTCTGTTCTAAATCTCTAACATTAGTCTTCTCAAATATAGATGGATCAAAACCTTGGAAAACAACTCAACTGAGGATTTGGAATAGTTCTGCCTATTTTGGACTCTCATCATTCAGCCATCCACTTGTCCATCCAACCAGTCACTTGTCCATCAACACACTCATTTCTGCTTCTCTTTCCTTGCTTGATTCATTATATATTTGTGACTTATTATACTTATTCCAAAGATAAAGATATGGCCTACTTCTAAGGTACAAATTGAATGGTGGATATGAAGGAAACGATAAAGAACAGATGTTGTGATACATGATATATACTATGAACAGGAGTTCTTGGTGGGGATCCACTTGAGTGTGGAAAGTGGAACAGTTTTTGGTGACACACATACTGAGTTGTGCAAGATATGTGCATTTAGCTAGGTTAAGGAGGGTAACGGAGTGTTCTAATCAGAGAAGTAAAAGAGAAAGAAAGGAGAGAGTGAATAAGGTACATTTATGCAGCTGCAAGCCAATTGCTGTGTATATGTGTGCATGTGTATAATGCATATGTGTACATGCATGTCCATGTACATGTTTACATGTGTGGGTACACAGGCATATGTGTGGAAAGAAAATTGAACTTAAAATGAGACAAGATCATGGGATATTTTTCTTCACTTTGCTATAGTTGGATCTGGAATGTCCCTTCAAGGCCCATCAGTTAAAGACTTAATTACCCACTTGGCCTTATTGGGAGATGATAAGCACTTAAAAAGGTGAGACATAGTGGTGGTAGGTGTTCTGATCATTGAGGGATTATCCTTAAAGATGATGGTGGAATTTCAGACTCTTCCTCTGATCGCCTACAGGCTATGAGATGATTAGCTTTTCTCACCATGGTAGCCCACAGAGGCCCAAAAGCAAGGGGCCAAACAACCACGGTCTGAAGTGTCCAAAACTGTGAGCCAAAGCAATTCCTTGCTTTTGTCTCAGGTACTGGTTACAGTAACAGAAAGCTGACTAACACACACACACTCTCTCTCTCTCTCTCTCTCTCTCTCTCTCTCTCTCTCTCTCTCTCTCTCTCCCTCTGAAGTGAATAGCTTGTTGAACTATCTGACATAGCAGTGTTTTTGAGGAAGATTTTTCCTCTCTTTGGAGACTGAGCTGTGAAATGGCTGGGAGGAGGAGGAAAGAATGTACATCCATGATGAAAGAAGTGATGAGGACTAGAGCTCTGTCCATGGCAGGATGCAAAAAAGTGAGGAGATACAAAAGCCATCAGAAATTGTAGAAATGGCTGAATTGTAGAAATGACTGATTGACTATGGTGGGGGAGTGTTCATGAAGTGTAAATAGGAGGTATTAATGACTCCCAAGTGTTTGTCTTGGTAGCTAAACTTCCAGAGAGCATCAATACAGATTGTACTAGTTGATATTACCCAAGAGGAATTGTCCAAATATGAAATGAGAGGAAGATCAGGTACAAAACCTTGAGGGTCACAAACATTTACATGACAAGTCTTCCTTGTGATGCCCACTAAGTTTATAAGGTCTTAAAACTTGAGGAATTCAACTTTATTTCAAAGCTCTTCACTAAACATAACCATAATTCCTCACACTGTACATTCATAATATTATACATACACAATAGGCTATACATACATAATACTATACACAATTCATAATTTATAACAATTGCTATAAATTCTTTACCTTTTTATGTTCCAATAATATAAGTGAAGGATTGTATTTTTATTAATGATGATTAGAGTAGATAGACGATTTTTTGACGTTCATGCAGGTAGGAAGTGGAGGAATTAAGATCTGGCCCAGATCTATCTAAAGATAAAGTTATCTCCCTCAGCTCTGCCGCTATCTTTGTCTGATACTTTATAGGGGACACTCCAATCCATCATGATAGTCCTTTCTATAATGCTCCTCTGGTTATATCTATTGATTCACCTTGGAACTTCCTCTAAGAAGCCGTATCTCCTCCTATAAGACATCCTCACTTACTCAATTTATCCTCCATCATTGGTATTCTTATTGTTTATATTTTGTTTTTTGACTTTAGATCAATACAGTTGGAGTATATTGAATGGCAATTGTATGCCAGTATAAAGTTAGATATAAGAAACTGACTTACTCTACAACCTGGGGGGCCACTAGGATCGCCCTACGTAGTTACACAGGCAGAATTGCTGCTTTCTAACAAAACCCATGCTTCTAAACTTAAATGGCATTCAGTTTCCCTTAGGAACAAGTGACTTTCAATTTACTTTGGTCTGTGCCACTTAGGAAATCATGTTTGGCAATTGTATCTATCTATCTATCTATCTATCTATCTATCTATCTATCTATCTATCTATCTATCTATCTATCTAGCTAGCTATCTTTCTATCTTTCTATCTTATCTATCTAACCATCTATCTACCTATTTTTCTATAAAGATCTAGATAAGGCCTTGCATTCTAAACTTTGCAAACCAAAGAGCCTCTGCTATTCAACCCTGCCCTAGAGTGTGAGAGAATCTAGAAAAACAAAGCTTAAGGAATTGGGGGCAGTAAGCTAAAATAAAGCTACATTGGTTGGGCCTAAAATTTGAATTTCATATAATATATTGATATAATGTAATATTTCATGTGCTACTACACATTATTCTCTTGATTTTATAAAGCTATTTTAAACATATAAAAATCACTATTTCTATCTAGAAACAGGCAGTGGATTGAATTTGGCCTCTGGGCTATTGTTAGCTGACCTTCATTAGAACACTGAAATTATTGGATGGTTAGATTCTTTCATAGACTTAGGACACCTTTCCAGAAGACAGAGGTTAGCCAACTTCATTAGCACCTCTGAGCTTCAACCGTTAATTGATATTATTTATTAATTCCCAGTTATATTTTAAGATATGAACTTAAAGAATTTTAAAGTCATTATGGGGGTGAGGGACCATTAAAAATAAATCCTTTCAGTTTAGAAGTGGCAGAAAAGGAATAGCAGGTATAAAGGTATGGAGAAGGTTTTAGCAAAATGGTTCAAGAAGAATGGGGTGTTGATATTAGAGGTCATTGGTACCACTCTGTGTCATCTCTTTATGTCCTTTATGCTGTCCATAAAATGAAGTTAAAGCCATTAAATTTAACCATCTAATTAGTAATGTCTTTTTAATTTTATCTTTTTATCTATATGTTATAGAGATGAGGTTTAGATTTGACTCAGGCCAAGAAGGAAGATTTATGTGTTCCTAGTTTGGCATTAGTGCTTTCCAGTGACACAATCTAAATGTAAGATGCTGAACTTCAGTTTGGTTGTCAAAGAATGGACAGGCATGGAAATACAACTGAATCTTCTCTCTAAGCATGCTTACAGAAACTGGAGAACACTGTAAGTCTCCCTCAGCTATCATATAGCACCCTCTCTGTTTTATATGTGTTCTACAGAGAGGGTGAGGGCCCTGTTCTTTAGTTTCTAGGTTGACAGGAAGCCCAGTCTATGCCTCTGCTAACTTTTTTTCTTCATCATAACATGGTTGCCCATGGACCAAGTGCTAGCTTCTTTTCTTTTCTTCTTTTGTTCTCTCACATTTGAAATACAGGGTATCAGGGGCAGGGAGACTACCTAACTGATCTTGAATCCTCAGCACATTGGGATTCATTTTCTTAATTGGATTTACAACTCTGAGCCACAGCATGAGGGTCTGGGGCAAAGCCAAATCTTTAGTGAACATGAGAGATCTGGAAACCTGACTAAAAATGGACAGCACGTGGTCATCACAGAGAGCCAAGGAGCTTCATACAAGACCCTGTGTCAGAGGGTGAAGGCTGGCTCAGATGCTTTGGGAATGGGAGGATTCTTATTTTTCTGATACAATCCAAGTAAGGGGGCCACTTTTAAATTTGGCTTTATAATTTGATCTCTCTGTAGTCATTTCATCCTTTTCCCCAATGAACCTTGATTAGCCTGGAAACAGCAATTAATGTCCTTACAGATGCAATATTCACTTGAGAAACACACAGCTTTTCAGAGCTTAAAATAAGATATTTTTGTGTTTGCTTTTGTTTTTTAATATACAGTCCTACTAAATCAGAGAAAGTCCATCAAACTACTTAAAAAGAAAAGGTTAAATCTTGCCTTTCAGGGGTTTATTTTTTTTAAGATAAGCTTGCAATTTTTCAAGCTGCATATTTTGTAAGGCTGTAGCTGCAATAAACATATTGGAGCAAAGTAAATGTTTTTCAATGAAGTACCTTCAAATTATATTATGAAAGACAGCAACTGTTTTCATAAAGGGGCCTTCCTTATGTGCATACTGCATACTCTGAGTTACTGGGATGGGAAGTGAAGGGTGGTACTCTTCAGGTAAGAGGTGTTTTGGTCAGTGTTGTGTGAATACCATATTTGCCAAGGGAAACATGGCACCATTGGTCTCACTGGGTATCCCAGCCCCAGAGGACTAGAGCTAGCCAGCATCTGAGACTAATTGTAAGACTTCTCTTTCCCCACCCACAGAGATATACACGGAGAGAGCAATTTGGTAATTAGTCTGCACCCTGGTGCCCTCCTGAATCACTCCAGTAATGGTATAAACTATGTGGAGGGAATATTTACCCAAACATGGGTAGAAAACCATTTACATGATCTGGTCACTAGCTCCACACAGTGGGTTTTCTTCTTTGGGATGAGAGAGCATGGAGGTGAAAGGTGTCAGATAGAAGAGGTCATAAAGTTGTGAAGTATTTGCACGGAAAGACATAGACTTTGAAGTGACATGAGCTAGATGCTGTTCATGGCTGAGGAGAGCCTTACCAGTTCTGGTGGATGCATTCAATTAACTTTGCATAAGTCCATGGCTGTGTTTATTGTTATTTATACTAATAATATCAAATATCCCCTGTAAATAAGCCTGGTTTGTTCTGGATTTTCCTTTGCTGCTAGGCTCAGATGATTCAAAACCTGCAAGAGCCTAGCACCAATGATTTATAATCCTAGCTATTCAGGGGGTTGAAACTAGCCTGAGCAGGAAAGTCCATGAGACTCATTTTCAGTTAACCACAAAAAATCTGGATGTAGAGGTGGTTCAAGTGGTAAAGCACCAACCAGTCTTAAGTCAAAAAAGTAAGGGTTAGTGCCCAGGCCTTTAGTTCAAGCTCCAGTAGGGCACCAAAACAAAGCATCAACAATTTAGCAAGGCACTATGATCAAGTGGACAAGAGAAAAAGGGAAGGAGGAAGGGAGGGAGGGAAGGAGAGAGAGAGGTGAAGAGAGAGACAAAGAGACAGAGAAGAATGAAGAAGGAGGAGGGGAGGAACAAGAGGAGGAGGTAAGAGAAGGGTGGGGAGGGGAGAGTATTAAGCCTAGGAGACATTGTCTTACAAGCTCATTTGTCTTATAACACATGATGTTGGCAACAGAGAAACAAATGATGGGCCTAGAGGAAGCAGGTTGACTGAGAGACCAAGGTCTTTACACTCTCTGAAGTAAGGTAAAGGAACAGCCACTAAAAGATGGGTAAGCACACTGGCACCTGCTATTGGCCATTAACAAATGAACATGTACTGCTAATCTGTGATCATAAAAAGGCCATCTGCTAATGCTCAAAGGTCATTAAGATGCCAGCCATGTTTATCCTGTTCTCATTGGTTGGGCAGAACATTTCTAAGAAGAGGGGAAAAAAAGAACTTAAATGCCTATTGTGGTGGAGCCTGTTAAGCCTGCTCTAGTTAGGGGTCTGTCAGTGTTTCCATTATAAACCCTTCCCTCAGTGGTTTAAAACACAGTCATAAAAATAGCAGGTTAACCATGAGTGCACACATGTGCTCGTATATGTGCATGATATTTTGGTCTCAGAAGGAAACCTTTGAAGTATACCAGTTTGACCATATTCATGCTCAGCACAGATATTTATCAGAAAGCAAAGGTAATTTTTAAAAATTTGAAGTCTTTTTTTCTAAGCTAGCCAGACTGATATACTTATTTTGGATCATAGCCAGTCTTTACAATTGTTGTCCTTGATAAAGCAAAATATCTACCCAAAAGAGACCCATTATCCCATCTCGAGGGAAACTCTTGAGGAGTTATGTTACATATGGGTGACCAAAGATTCTATCACAGTGCTTGGAATGTATCCCCCCCAAACATGTATGGAATCAAGCTCACCTCTTCTACGCAATGACTCCCCATGTCCTCAAGAGTTGGCACACAGCATACACAACTTGTTTCTTTAACCTCTTCAAATTTATTTGTTCACATAATTCTTTCTAAAGGGGTAGTGGAAGCATAATTGAATGCTGCATCCCACATGCAAACACATGCCTTGTTCCAAGACATCATTAATTCTATAGCAGTTAGAACTAAATCACCTCCTCCCTCCACCCCCACTATTACATACAGAAACACATGTAAGTGTGCTGTAGGTCTGTTTAGAACTGTCTTTCAGGAGTGGAGATTGCTTTTCTTTTTTAGGCCTCTCCTATGGAAGGAAAAATAAAATAAAACCTTGTGTGTAAACTCATCGACCAAAGAACACCAAAATAGTAGGTATGCGGAAAATTCCATCTATTCTGCTCATTGTGGCTGATAACAAAGGTGTCTTACCAGACCAAATGTTCTGTTACCAGGTGGAAAATTCCACCCACTCTTAAATCATGAATGTTAGAAACCTTTTGTGTCTCACTGTGTGTATGTGTGCCTGTGTGCATATTTGGGGGTGTGGCAGGTGAGGATGAGCAGATTTTCAAGGATAGAGCAACACAGACCTGTGAGAGTACATGTGATTTTCAAAAACACAGTTTTCAAAGTCTTCTGAGATTATCTAGTGATGGAAACCCACATTACTGTTTGAATTTTTTTCTTCTGCATTTTTTGATAACACCACAGCTTCTCCTTGCAATTCTTGTCTTTCATCTCTGCCAATTAACTAAGTAGTCAGAGCCTCATTTTGAAAAAGTTCTGAGTAGTTAGTACGCTCTTTTTTTTCAGAGCCAAGTCAAAGTGTCCTCTGGAGGCCTCTGAATGAGGGGTCTGTCCCCTGTCCCCTCCCCATCTGCCTGTTAGTACAGGCCTGGGCTTAATCTATCCCTTTCAACCAGTTGCAAGAGGGGGTGGGAGTCCCAGAGTAGGGGGTGGGGTGGTGACCGCAGGTGGCTGAAGAAAGGGGTCTTGTTCTCCTGATGCTAAATGGCTGGTTTGCACTGCTTTTACTGTGAAATCCAGCTTCTGTCACTTCGTGGTTAATTGCTTTATTATTCTCAGATCAAGATTGGACCTGATTTAGTTCTATCAGGAGCCATGGCATTTGGCCAGGATCCTTTCGATCCTTTGATCTGGGTTGTATAATCACATCACCATTTAGGTTGCAGCAGGAGGCATGGCACTTTTACCTCAGCTCTCTACTTAGAAACACACAGTTAGTTGCCCAGTAGGTAGATGGAGTATGTGTCTGATGGATTACGGAATTGAGTCCTATCCTTAACTCAGCTTCCCCTTCTTGGTCTTAGGCTATATGGGTTTAAGTTACTTCTCTCTCTTCATTTGACCCAAAATGGTGGGGTCATATCCATGTGGACTTTCCCCTTTTGTGGGTTTTTGTCTTCCAATTATCTCCAAGCTGGACCCTAGCTGGCTGTCCTTAATGGGAAACAAGTCACCAGGTAGTTAAAATGGCCTAATTTAATTGTAAGCAGAGGCTGGCTGGCCCCATCAACAGTTTTGGGATTCAGAACAAGAGGTCTACAGGCTGTGTCATTAATGTGCCTGGTGAGGATGAGGAGCAGGAACAAGTATGGCCTGTTTTTTTTTTTTTTCTTTAATAGGCTGGGCTGTAAAATATTGACCAGGCCCAAGCCACAGATATGCCACAGCTCTTTCAAGCTCTTATTCCAAGACTCCACTTGTAACTATTTTTAACCTTATTAAAAAGGAGTGAAATGCTTCAGGTTTGCAAGCACATACTTGAGCCTTGCAGTAAATTTCTTTGGTTTATAACCCCACCTTTGATTCTGAAGGCCAGCGGGCATGAGAATGTGGCTCAACATAAATCTCCTCCAGATCTACTCGTGGGAACCATACACAGTTAAGGATGTGCTGGAGACCAATCCTGGGTCCCCAGCTGGAGGAGCGGGGAAGGCAAGGCTCTGCTCTTTGGATTTTCAGGCAGCTCAATCTTCTATTCAGTCTTGCAAAAGACAGCATTGGTGGCATTTGGGAAATAGACACAGACAAAAGTCAGAAGCATGCACCCAGGCTGGTGATGTCTGATAACTTAAGTTCTGTGTAATCACTTTCCCAACACAGGGTCAATGGGGCCTGTGGAAGCGAACTACTGTATTAGACACTGAAATAAGGCTGGTGTCATAGGACTGAGAAACCTCTCTTCTCTTCCTTTCTCAAAATATTCTCTAGTAGCAGCATCTCTTCTATCAGTAGTAGTGGCTATGACCTCTTTTTAAATTTCTTCTAAGTTTTCTCATTTTAAAAAGTCTTCACTAACTTTTGAAAGAAGGACTTTTTGGGGCCGGGCAGACTTGAGATACCTTCATGAATCACTTCTTCATTTGAATCTTAAATAGAAGTAAGTTCTTGCTTGCTAAGATGGTGTTTGTATAGGTCTCTTCTATGTGAAGAAGCCCAAACTGAACTTATGACCAGATAGATGTTCAACAAATAGGTTAAAGATGAGCTGAAGTGATAGAACACATGTTTCTATTTCATAATTTTAGCAGTCATCCTGATATGTGGTGTGTGTATGTACCAGGATACAAGAGGAGTCATTTAGGACAAGCAAAACAAGTTTTCTGTCTTCCAGGATCTTGTCATCTTATTAGAAACTCCTCCACAAACATCATGCTATTATAAAACTGTGTGGGTTAGAACTAGGGAAGGGAAAGGGAATATCAAAATCAAGAAACAAAGGATAAAAAGACAAACGATTCCAAAAGCAATACTTACAGAAACATTTGGTGTAAACCAACTGTACAACTCATGAGGGTGGGAAGGGAAAAGGGGGAGGCAGGGGAAAAATGAGGGAGGAGGTAACAAGTTGAGCAAGAAATATACTCACTGCCTTACATATAAAACTGTAACCTCTCTGGACTTCACTTTGACAATAAAGGGGGAAAAAGTGTGGACAGCTCAGGGTTGAAGTATTCCGTGGTTCCAAGACAGAGGGATAACAGATGATAACAGGACATTGAATTCTCCACTGAAGTGACATGTAGACTAAAATGGACATCTGGCTTTATTCAAGGGTGTTGTGTGTTTTTGTGGGGTGCTAGTGCTGGGAATACAACTGAGGGCCTTGCATATGGGAAGCAAGTACTCTACCACTAAGTCATTTTGACTTTATCACTTCTGGGAACTGAGCTGGGTTTGTGTTTTTTTTGTGTGTGAGAGAATTCATTCATATGATTGATACAACTGTGTTGATTTCACCACAGGTTTACTTGTGACTGAGTGTTAGCCAGGCAAGAGTATTTCACCCCTTTGGGCACACTGTTTCAAAAAATGGGTGGTTACTTGACACAATCAAGCCAATCATAATATTCCTGAGACATTATTCACAGGGATGCAGGTTACGCTTGCTCTTTCCTCTGGGCCTGGTTAGAAGTATGTAAGAGAGGGGCTAGTTTGGTGGAGATATATTGTTTCAGTTTTTCCTTACTGTGGAAGACTTTTATTTGACCTTCGGCTATGAAGGAGAGTTTGGCTGGGTACAGAATTCTTGGTTGATAGTTATTTTTTGTAGAGAGTTTGGTATACTTCATTCCAGGCTCTCCTTGCTTTCATGGTCTCTGCTGAGAAGTCTGGGGTAATTCTGATTGCTTTTCCTTTATATGTGATTGTTTTCTTTGCCCTAACAGCTTTGAGTATTTTTTCCTTGCACTCTACTGAACCTGTTTTGATCACAATGTGTCGGTGGGATGTCCTATTCTGGTCTGGTCGATTTGGGGTTCTAAATGCTTCTTGTATCTGTATAGGCCTTTCCTTCTGGATATTTGGGAAGTTCTCAGCTAATATTCTGTTAAATAGGTTGCCTATCCCATTAACCTCTTTCTCCAAGTTTTCCTCAATACCTATTATCCTTAAATTGGGCTTCCTGATCCTGTCTTGAATCTCCTGTAGCAATCTGTTTTGTTGATTGGACTGGATTTGTATTGATTTTTGATCTTTCTCCATAGAATCTAAGGAATCTTCAGCTCCTGAAATTCGATCCTCTGCTTCAGTTAGTCGGGACTGTAGGTTAGTTACTTGATTTCGAATCTCTTTTGCTTCTGACTGGTCTTTCCTGATAATTTCCATGTCATTTCTTAGGTCTTGTATGGACTTCTTTACTTCATTAACTTCATTACTTTGGTTTTGAGAGTTGTCTCTCAAATCTTTAAGCTGGTTAGCTATCTTTTCATTTGACTCCTGAAGTTCATTTATCTTTCTATTTGTGGATGCCATGAAATTCTCCATTAATTTTTGCTTTGCCTCCTCATGCTCTAGAATAATTGACTGAAGAGATTCAAACTTTTCATTTATCATGTTTATCAGTAGACTTTGTAGAGCTTTTTGGGGGTTCTCTTCTATGTCTTTGATTGACTGCTCTGCTTCCTGCTTGTTTTGAGTGGGGATAAGACTTCATTGTTTGCTATCTTTCTTGTGTTTCTTCTGCCCATTTGAATTGGGGATGCCAGTCTACCAGCACCTGTGAGCACCGTTTAAGACCCAAAGCAGCCCTTACCAAGCACTGTTGTGTAAATCTTACAAGTTCACAATTATGTACAGTTACCCTGTATACCTGTCTATAAAATTAGATTTGGTGTTCCTAAAGAATACAATTTCAATATAACAACTGATCCTGGGCCCTGTATTCAGTAGTTACTTATTTACTGTTACAACCCTATATGCAATTCTTGTTTTTATATTAAGTTCTTTTAGGACTGGCTTTCTCTATGAACCCCTTTGATTCACTCAGATTAAGCTGGGATACCCTCTATCCAATAACCAGGAGTCATTGGAGACTGGAGGTCCAGGCAATAAGTCAGGAGGGTAAGTTGGAGGTAGTAAAGAGAATAGAGTAAAATGTATTGGGGAGGGGAGGTGGTGATTTTGATTTAGTTTCAGTGGCGTGGAAGTGTCGAAAAGAGTAGAATCAGTAGAGAGAATAAGGTTGCAATGATAGATAATGGAGAGTTAGCAGAAAAGAGTGGAGGTGTTCTTCATAGGAAAGTAAGTTTTAAAGAAAGAGAATGCAAAGAGAGAAATAAAGTAAAAATAGTGGGAGACAGATGCATACAACAGAGAAAAATTATTTAAAAAAAGAAAATAAAATAAAAAGGAAAAAAAAAAACAGAAAAGGAACAACCCAAACAAACAGAAAAGAAAAAAAAAAACTTGATAAAACAAACAGGTAAAAATAGAAAACATGGGGAAAAAAAACCGACGACGTTTCCGAATTGAAAAAAAAATTTTTTTTTTAAAGTTTAAGAAATGTTAAAAAGATAAAGAAAAAAAATGGAGTCTTCCTTATTTAGGTGGTCTTTCCCCAGTCTCTGGTTTCCTTGTGATGATCTGCAGTCTATATTCCTGATTGTCTGGGTTTGGCAGAATTCAGCTTGCTCCTCTGTCTGCTGCGGGCCGCAGCCTTTAATGCCTGCCTTTGAATAGGCTGTGGACTGAGCAGGGCGGGGCGCTTCTGGCCTGTTTTACCCCGCTGAGAGTTGCTTGCCTGTGTGAGGCTTCTGCCTCCTGGGCTGGTTGGCCTCCTTGGCGGAGGTGGCTATGGAAAGCAGCTCCTTTTTGGGCTGGGAATTGGGCTTCCTCTGTGACGGGACCGTTTAACTGTCTCAGGTTCCTCTGTCTGGTGTTTCCATGCCGCCTGGAGCTGCTGACTGTTTTTGCGTAAAATTTAGAAGTTCTGGCGGGCAGGGCGGGGCACCTCTGGCTAAGCCGTGGCCCTGGACACGCCTCCTGCCTGGGCAGGAGGCGTTCTCCTGGGCGGAGCTGGCTCTCACTGTTCGGTCCCTCTTGCCCTTTTCAAAGATGGCTACTTTGACCTCACTTTTCCCAGGCCCGCTTTAGTTCCAATCTGGTCTGACCCTATGCCAGTGGCAAAGATGGCGCTTTGCTCTGGCGGTGGGGGAAGGGCTGCCTGAGACTTCTCTAATGAGGAAATGAGAATGGCCAAGAGACATATGAAAAAGTGCTCTACATCACTGGCCATAAAAGAAATGCAAATCAAAACAACATTGAGATTCCATCTCACCCCAGCAAGAATGTCATATATCAAGAAAACTAACAATAACAGTTGTTGGAGGGATGTGGCCAAAAGGTAACCCTACTTCATTGTTGGTGGGAATGTAAACTGGTTCAGCCACTCTGGCAAGCAGTATGGAGATTCCTCAGAAGGCTAAATGTAGAACTCCCCTATGACCCAGCAACCCCACTTTTGGGTATCTACCTGAAAAACCACAAACAAAATCATAGTAAAGCCACCAGCACAACAATGTTCATTGCAGCACAATTTGTCATAGTGAGAATCTGGAACCAACCCAGATGCCCCTCTGTAGACGAATGGATCAGGAAAATGTGTTACATATACACAATGGAATTTTATGCCTCTATCAGAAAGAATGACATTGTCCCATTTGTAAGGAAATGGAAGGACTTGGAAAAAATTATACTAAGTGAAGTGAGCCAGACCCAAAGAAACATGGACTCTATGGTCTCCCTTATTGGGAATAATTAGTACAGGTTTAGGCAAGTCACAGCAGAGGATCACAAGAACTCAATATCTATACCCTTGTGATCACATAAGATGATGCTAAATGAAATGAACTCCATTTTATGGAAATGATTGTTATATCACAGTTGTAACTACTTTCAACATCCCATGTGTATATGTAGCTTCTACTATTGATGATGTTCTTGTATCACCTTCTTGTGATTGTATCTACACTATCTCTGTAATCTTATCTGAGTATATTGGAAACCGTGTATACTGGTATTAGAAGTAGGAAATTGAAAGGGAATACCAAAATTGAGAGACACAGGGTAAAAAAAGAGAAACAACTACAAAAACAATACTTGCAAAACTGTTTGGTGTAAGTGAACTGAACACCTCGGGGGGGAAAGGGGAAGGGGAAGGGGGGAGGGGGGTATGAGGGACAAGTAACAAACAGTACAAGAAATGTATCCAATGCCTAACGTATGAAACTGTAACCTCTCTGTACATCAGTTTTATAATAAAAACTTAAAAAAAAAGAGAGAGGGGATATTCACAGATATCCTGCTATGGTGTGAAGATTGCCAGTCTGAGCCGAATAGAGATAAGCTGAGGTTGTAGAAGAAACAGACATGATTTAGTAGCATCACTTGAACTTCTCAATATGTGTGTGTCTAAAGTCAGTTACTCTGGCCACAACCTTCTGGATTATGTCAGGTTTCATGACTTATAACTGGAAGCGTCAGACTAATTCAAGGCTGGGTGGCAGGGAGAACAGAAATGTTTCAGAGAGGTAGCACACAGTACTGGTGGCTCAAAAACATAAGTACCTCTACCCAGAAGAGAAAAAAATAACTGAATCTGTCACTCTGGATAGCTCCTTTTCTCTTAAAAATCAGCTTCTCCAGGTTCTCATTATTACCACATACATTAGTGTAGGGCACACTTTGGAACACTTATAAATGGATAAATGTTTATCTGTCTCTAGAGACAGGTGCTAGATTTGGTGGATACATGGATGAACAAGCTAGACATGGTCTCTGTTATCACAAAACTTAACTCAGTACAAATAGTGAAAACTAGCATTGTTGGATAAGAGGAGATCTTGCATGACCTTACAGTGATTATACATGCAATGGCAGAAATCGGTTGAAAGAATGTTTATCCATTGGGCCCCAGGACATACCTGCCTCATGGATTTTATACTAGAGTTTTCTATCCCTTCTTGGGAGGTGTGTGTTGGAATAACTATGCTTTACATTATAATCTATTGGCCTTGATTAATTGAAGTGTAAGCTTTTAATGATTGGGTCATCCCTTCTTATACTTCTTTTGCACAATGTTACCTGAAGGGTTAAGCTCAAATTAAAAGGAAACAGAAAATAGAGAAAGAGAAAGGAATAAAGAAAATAAAAGGAGACCATAAATATGATGCCAAGTCCAGCTAAGTTAAGCATAACTTCCCTCTTCTCCCTGTATAACAGCCTTCAGCTGGGTTAGTGTTGTCAGAAACTGATTAAAAAGTGTACCTTTGTGTTTCACACAAAGGTGAATATGCTCAAAGGTGGTGATATGCTCATGTGTGCAACAAGATAACTCAGGGGTTATGGATTAAAAAGGTTCTAGGTTACTGGTATACTTGTTGCAATCATTAGAGTGGTAGAAGCAAACATATGTTTAAATCCTGCCTCTATCACTTAGTAGTTGAGTCAAGTTGATTTATCACTGAACTGTAGGTCCTCAATGATAAAATAAGTTTACATAATAATATCTATCTCATATGGAAATATGAAAATTAATAGAAATAAGACTTGAAAAGTGCTTAGCAAGCTGCTGGCAGAATGAAAAAAAATCTGCAAAGTGTATTAAGATCGATAGTGCAGTTTCCCTTTATTTATGGAAAAGATTCCAAGATTGCCAGTAGTTGCCAAAACCAAAGCTATTACCAGATATAGTATATTTTTGTACACTTACATACCTATAATAAAGTTTAATTTATATGTTGCAGTAAGAAATTAGTGATAGTAACCTGATAAAATAGAAAAATTATAATAATATATCTAATGAAATCATCAGCATCATTACCCTTGAACTTGGTGACCATTACTAGGTAAAATAAGAGTTACTGGAATACAAACACTATGATACTGCAATAGTAACTTGTGACTGATGGCATGTACAACATAGATATGCAGAACAAGGGGAGATTCATATTTTGAGTGGAATGGTTTTATTGTGCCCTCCAGTGCACCTTAAAACTTAGGACCTAGTTATTTCCAGAATTTTCCATTTAATAACAACTGAATGAGAGTAACTGAAACTATAGGAAGTGAGACTGAATAAGAGGTAAATGTTGCATTATAAGTGACTGAAAACTAAATGTTCTATCTTCCTTAGATATATGTAGTTACAAAGAAAAAGAATACTAATTTTAAATGGAATTGGAGAGCAATCTGACAAATACTACTTTTATCAGGTTATCAAAGGTAACACATAAACAAAGGGCCCAAATCTAAATCATGATTTGGTGATTAGTGCCTCTTGATATGAGGCAATTGAAGAAGGACTTAACACCATAATTTCTGATAAAAAATACACAACTGTAATTTCAATAATAAGGGAGCATCAAATAAACCCCCAGGGACATTGAGAAAACTGACCTGTGCTCTTTCATATTGTCAAACAGTAAAAAATCAAAAGAAAGACTAAGGAACTGTTTCAATCCAATATATGATCCAGAGTTAGATACCTGATTAGGATAAAATAACCTTAATAAGATAATTAGCAAAATCTGAATATGGTCTTTAGATCCAGCTGTAACACTGTTGCAATGTGAATGTCCTGATTTTGGTGATGATACAGGGGTTATATAAGATGGAGATGAAGTGGATATGAATCTGTGTGAAAGGTATGCATGAATTCTTTGTGTCAATTTTGAAGTAATATTATTATTATTTAAATGCATCAACAACTCATTCAAGATGAATGGAACCTTGCTAATTCTCTACAAGCTGTGGAATCAATGGAGATGGTATTGGTGCCTTCCAGAGCTGTACCTGTGCACACCCCTCACAGTCTGAGACCTTCCTGTGATGGTCTCTGTCTATCCTTATCTCTCTGTTACATCCTTCATCTCCACATTCCCTTGGATGAAGACATTTGGTTCAGGTGAACTCTTGTCTCAAAATTAATCTCTGACAGTTTTTAGAAACTGGACTGTTCCTTTCAGGTGGGTAGAATTGTTTTTTTTTTTTTTCTCAAATTTTTATTATCAAACTGATGTACAGAGAGGTTACAGTATCATACGTTGGTCATTGGATACATTTCTTGTACTGTTTGTTGCCTTGTCCCTCATGTCTCCCTCCCTCCCCCCCTTTCCCTACCCCCCCAGGTGTTCAGTTCACTTACACCAAACAGTTTTGCAAGTATTGCTTTTGTAGTTATTTCTCTTTTTTTTTTCTCTTTTTTTTACCCTGTGTCTCTCGAATTTGGTAAGTGGCAGAGATTCACCCAGAGTTTTCTGTATAGTTCTGCAGAGATTCACCCAGAGTTTTCTGTATAGTTCTGCCACTAATTTTTCTTGGGGTTTCAACTGCTACAGTTGCTCTAGCAAGGCCTTGCCTTTCAGTCTTTGGGAACTGGAAGGGAAAAAATGATGGGCTTAAAAATGCTAAGTGTACACATTCTGTACACTTCCTTCTGTACTTCTGTAATTACTTCTGTAGTATTGATGCAGCATGATAGTAGAAGCAATTTGAGAAATGACTAAAGCTACCATAGATGTAGATGAGGAGAGCATTCCTTGTGTTAGAGAAACTTTTCAGAAAGAGCAAAGCAGTGGAAGGAACTGAACTAAAAGCACAAGATCATCAAAAGTCAAACACCGGCACCCAGGACAGAAAGACTGACTACATGTCAAAATGCAAACAGGCCAATCCTAAGATAAGAAGAAGAATGGTGCCTCAAGAAAATAAAACACAGAGGCCTCTTGCTATCAAGTGAGTCCGAGGTTTTAAGTAACTCACAGAAGTTAGCTACAAATAAGTAAATGAAGCTTTTGGTGAGTCACCACCTGGGAGCAGGAGCATGTTGCCCCCAAGTAAGCATCCTTTGTTGTCCTTGTTAAAATCAGATCCAAGCCAGTAGCTTCCTTGTTTCCTATGTTGTCCTTGTTGAAGATGGGCTGAGCCGAAAGAGTGAATCAACGAGATCATGATGATCTCACAAGGAATGTTGTGAGGTTAACAAATGCAATTTGTAATGTGCACTGCAAACATAAAGTGCCATAAAAATGCTAATAAATGGTAATGCATGTCCACTCATTAGCAGGCCGGCGCAACAGGCCAAGGATAATAGAAAAAGAGACTGCTTTTTGAACACACAGAGTGCTATCCTATTCATTCCGCCTCACACATGCCACCATGGGAGGCTCCAGCTCTGCTCTCATTATTCACCCCAACCACCTCCTTTCCCAATCTGTCTGGGTCTGTAAGCTGCTTTTCCATGTAAAGAAAGATTCCATGAAACCTTGTGGCACCATCAATAACAACAGCGGGAAAGAAAATTTGGCTGGAAAAAAATCATTTAAGGAATGAAAAAATACAATGGAAACCTATCATAATAGATATTTTGGAGAGAGGGGGGAGGAGAGAGATCTGAGCATTGTTTTGCATTTTGGTAAGAAATGATATATGACTACATAGTAAAACAGTTTTATTAAAAAGATCTTCTCACTCTGAATTCAAAATACGAATTGTACCTTCTTATCATCCAGTCACTTCCGAATGAAAGTTAAAAATGCTGATACCATGGAACTAGCCTTCGGTATTATATCTCATAGCTGATATATTTGTCTAATACTTTGGTTTTTGAAGGCCCATTACTCAGGACCAGTGTGCAGGGATGTTCATTTTAATCCTTTCTGGTTACTGAAAACAGAAATGCTAGGGAGAGCTTGTAGATAAGATTACATCCTCTGTTTCTATACGTAGGTAGGTAGTGGGGTCTGCACCAGATAATAGAACAAATAGAGTTTTCATCACCCTGCAAAAAAGGGTTCTGACCTCAGATTTGTGAGATTTTATTTCAGGAGACTCTGATGAACAGTAGGATTCTGTTCTATGTTGATCAAAATGATTCTTTCCTTTTGTGGAGTGGAAAATTGTAATAGCCCAATAAAGGTTCAGATATAATTATGTACATATAATTGTGTGTACATGGACTTTAACCACCTTAGTTGTAGCAGTAGGGCAGATGTAGAATTCATTATGCTTATTCTGTCCTAATAAGAGGAGCCTCCTATTGGAATAATGTATTAAGGACCAGTCAGGAGGCTTGAGTCTCTTGTACCATCCTGGGCTGTAAAAGATAAGGGGAATTACCTTACTCAACAATTCTTTCTGGGGCCCATGAAGAGTTCAAATGGGGGTTGGTTAGGTGACCCAGATGAAGCTGTTTAAGAGGGCTGACACTTGTTCAATTTCTACAAAGCCATCTAGAAATTCTGTCAATGCTTGACAGTATTATTATCATCATTTATTTTGCTTTAAGCTAGATTTATAGATTTTTGTGGCATTCATAATTTAAGCATAAGAAACATTAATAGCTTTACTAATTATATCACTACTTTACACATATAAATAGTGATAAAAATGTCTTGTAAAATGTACTAGTAAAAAATTTTTAAAGAGAATTTTAAAATAATTTGTTGATTGATGGTGTCTTTGGTGAGGCTAGGGGTTTTGAGGGGATGGGAATTTTCTTCAAATACTGAATTCTTACTTTCCTGCCTGTTCATGAAACCTGGAAAGTAATTCTTAACCTAGCCATAATCAACAAATAGTATGTTTAATATGGGGCTAATAAAACTTACATTGTTTTGAACTAGAGTAAAATGAAGAAATAGAAGGAGGGGGAAAAATAAATGGTCATAAAGGAATTGGGGGAATAAAGAGAATTGAGTGTCTAGCACTGCGTATCTTTCCATTCCATTCTGGTTATTGATCTTGCTTTGTGTTCTCCAGTACACGCCTTGTTATAAATGAGGATATTGAGTGAAGAAAAAGAGTTAATAAATCTACTGCCTTTGCCAGAGCTCCTAATGGAAATCCATGAGAAGTTTAAGTGCTGGTCAAGTAGAAAGACCATACTGGGACTAGAGGACAATGTAGACATGGATGGATGACAGCATGTCTTCTGTGAGCTAGCACAGTGAACAACGTTCTTGGATCACAGGCGACTCCTGGGCTCCTGTACTTCAGGGAGGATATATATATATATGCACATATATATATACATATATATGCATACATATGTATATATACATACTATATATACATACATATATACACACATGCACACACATATATCAGTTCAGCACTAAAAAAAACTATTCCCCTCTAGAGCAGGGGACACATCTGCTCTTACAAAATTTTACGGCTACAGCCTTACTTATTCACTTAAGTGCTATCTGTCTGTTTTTGTGTTACAATTCAGAATTATGGTCTGTGGAACTGTAAATATGTATTATTTGTTTTTTAAAGAATACTGATTGTTGCTCTAGAGTACAGGAAACTTTAACTCATTGTCTTAAATAAGTTGACATTTTTGTGGTTGAATTAAGTGTGATTGGTCTAAGTGTACATTTTTTTCTAATTATTTTTTACTGGACTACAAAACTGGTTGACTCAAAATTTTTCACTGCTAACTTCAAAGCTGTTGGATCATCAGAAGGTTGAGATGAGACACCATGTGTAAAAGGAAGTTTTTCTTTTCAGGCAAAAATAAGAATTGTGATTCTTTATGAAAAGATCTAAGGTTTTGTTTGAGAATTCTGATTTTAAATGTTTAATAATCTTAAAGCTATAGGTATTTTATTTTATTATTTTGTATAGGTATTTTTATTTGATTTTTAGAGGGTTTTATTGCAATCCTCATTCTTCTGAGAGCTAGCTGAGAGGTTCATAGTATGGAAAAATTTACCTTTGTCAACTTGATAGAATTCTTCACTACCACATTATATGGAAAATTTGGGCATTAAGTAGAAATAAAAAAGAAGAGAGCCATTATAAACACCAAACTTATAAAATATTTGGGCGCTAACACAGGTTGGATACAATCTAACCATATTTGAGAAATAGATATTGCATTGTTTTAACTTTCATTCTCCTGCCCCTTGGCAATTCTAGGGTTTTCCCATTATACCTGTTTTCAGGGCTACCACTGTTGAGTTCAGTACCCTGCAAAGTTTAGCTGGAATCCTATCACTTTCATGACTACTCCTCAACCAACGCAGCCAAGGACAATGGAAAACCAACAGGTTTCGCAAATAGACCCAAGTTCAAATCTTGGCTCAGAAGCTGAAAGGTTTTCAGCAAGTTACTCATCCCTTTCTGAGGTCCCTTTCCTAATTTCTAAAGGGATAACAACCTCAAGTCCAAGAGCTGTTATGAAGGTAAACTTGGATGATACTTGTAAAGGACTTGCCAGATAGTAGACTTTTAATAAATGATAATAAGAATTATTTTCTTTGGTAATACACTTTGGTTTTAAATGATAGTACTTGCTTGAAGTAACTAAGTGACAGTTTTTGTATATTATCTTACATTTTCAGTTTTATTTTTCATATATGGATTTCCCTCTCCAAACTGAAGTGTGAGATTTTAAGAGTAAGCACCATATTTATGTATCTATTCAAATGTATTGCAAGTAATAGACACTATTAAGTAAGTATCTGGCTTAGGTCTGGGTCTTTCTGGTTGGGTGATTGTGGACGAAAACTAGAGCAAAGAGATTGTATTGTGTGTATTGTCTCAAACTTAGTTTAGCATGGGAGACTGTATTGAAACAAGAGGGGAAAGCTCTTGTTTTGTTTAGAGATCTACATACAGTTGAACAGTGGGAAACATAGGTAGAACAGAAACAATTCTGAAAAGTAGGGTGGTGCTCATTGGGGCCTTAGTCTCTTGCCTCTTTTCTACCCACAGCCCTCTCAAAATACTTTTTGCACACAACAATGAATAAATTATTGATGAAGACACTCTACTGAACAAATTAATTCTTCTTTCTCTAGGCAAGAGGGAGAATGATAAAAATCAATGTTAAGGGCTGGGAATATGGCCTAGTGGTAGAGTGTATACATGAAGCCCTGGGTTTGATTCCTCAGCACTACATATATAGGAAACACCAGAAGGGGTGCTGTGGCTCAAATGGTAGAGTGCTAGCCTAGAACAAAAAGAAGCCAGGACAGAGCTCTGGCTCTGAGTCCCAAGCCCCAGCACTGGCAAAAAAAAAAAAAAAAAAAAAAAAAAAAAAAATCCATGTTAAGAATTATTGTCTATGGAATCCCTTTCTCACCTGAGGACACTGGTTGCTGAATGACTGGTGGATGTTTGGTTCATTGGATTGGTTGGCTAGTTAGTTCTTCTTTTCTTGGGCTTTGTCTAGTCTCCCTAATGGAACCCAGTTTATAGTGACATCAGTCATATCCATATTTGAGGAAGTTTCCAGATGTGAACCAGGTATGGAAGACATTTTATGGGCAGGGACACTGAAAAGTAAGACAAATGTATGGAGACCACTGTAAACCATACAATCAACTAAAGAAGAGACGTTTAAGTACTTCTTACCACCAACCATCACATGATAGAGAGCCACTCTTTCCCAAGCAAGTGAAGATCTTGTGTGTGTAATCTGAGAAAGAGCTAGCACAACAACAAACAAGTGTAGGGTAGATGCAGACAGCAGATAAAGAAGCACTTAGAGAATCTTAGTTTACTCACAAACTGGGGGAGAGTCTGGAGACTCAGGTTGAAGTTTTGTTAGATGGAAAAGCCATTTAGAGACCCAGACAATTCAGGTAGTTGCCCCCAATTGAAGGCAACCCTTGCTACCTCTGATGCTGCCATCTTGGTGACTAAAAAAAAAAAAAAAAAATTGTAGAGTTTTCTATCTGATGTTTCTCCTTTTCATTTTCAATAGGTATACTGATCGTCTAATATACTTTAAAAGTTATTGGAATAAAATTACAATCTCACCTATATTCATAAAGAACCAAATGGTATTTGTACTTTTTTTTTTAATTGTCAAGGCTTCATAAATGCAAGTGAGCATTCTGGGAGCAAGAAGACACCGTGTAGCTTTTCCCTGGGGCTGAGCTCCGTTATAAAGTGTAGCTTTGCAGCCTAGATTTCCAAATCTTCTCAACTGAACATGTTTTAGAACTGATCTTTGCTTTCTCAATGATCTTAAGAAAAATTATGAAAATATTTCCAAATCCTAATTTTATAAAAATCAAGAAATATTGACAGTGATGCTTCAGGAGGTTAATGATGCCCTAATTATCTTGCACCAATAAGGAGAAAGAGTCAGCCTTTTGGCAAGATTATGTCACAACTAGTCAGATAATATAGATATTTCTACCTCCCCACATTTTCAAAAGGGGGATGTTGCTGCTCTAATTGTTATATGAATACATTTCAAATAGATCCAAACACAGGGCAAACTCAGTTTCAGAACCGCTGTTCTTACATTTAAAATGCATTTGAAATGTAATTAAAAAAACTAGATCATGGGAAAAAAAACCTAAAATAACTCAAAACAAGCAGTATATAGTAGCTCATCATTACACTAATATATCAAACAATGTGATCTTAGCTTAATTATCCCCTTTGAGAGTTGAGAAAACTAAGCACAACCTTCAATTTACAGCTGTTTGGTGCCGGGAACCTGAATTATTATTTAAGAAGAAATGGGGGTGTGGGGGGGAGACAAAAGTTTATTTATTGTGACCTTCACTCAGTTTTTATTCATGGTGGAAAATCTGTATATTCACAAATGAGGGCTATTCATCGTTAGAGGGTGGCATTCTTCAGCTGGCCAGGCCTCCGTCAACTGTACTTCTCTCGCTTTTGTGTACATCTCGAAGGCTCTTCAATCCAGATTGTTCATCATCTTGATGGTCGAGCTTTATCTTGCTTTTGTGCAGCTGCAATCAGCTTATCCCAAGTACTGGTGGAGAGAAAAGAGCGAATAGCAGGCAAGGAGACAGGGTGCAGGAGAGAGCGGGAGAACAGAAAGGAGAAAAGGCAATGGCCGGTGCACATATGAGGATAATTTGTAGTTTCTCAATAATAATAATATAAAAAAAAGGAGGACAGGCTAATTACTGGCTTAACTAGGGCAGCCTGTGGATCTTCATGTCAAAAGGACTGCCGTAATTATTTGCCATCAAAGCACATTCATATTGTGGCACAAAAGAAGGGCCTTTTGCAAATGGATCTTGCTAATAAACAGGGCTGAGAGGAGCATTATGTGTCTCCCTAGTTGCAGGCACATTAACACAGTGACATGGAGCATAACTCCCGGCCTGAGGAAAAAAACACCAGAATGATAATTATCCCCCTTCCCTCCCCAGCCTCCTGTGCCTTTCCCTTTGTGTTGGGCAAGGAAGCTGAACATGACCTATTGGAGGGCCCAAGGCAGGCTATTAGTGACCTCTGAGCCCTGACAAGGTGCCTCTGTTCTTTTTAAAGCTGCCTCTTGATGTGAGGAGGGCCACATGGACCAGCAGGCTCTGCTCGAAATGGTCCAGCAAACACTTCAACCTTAAAGACACCTGGAAGGTTGTGACCAATTTAATGCAGATGAAGACAGCAGAGATGAGGCTACGTGGATCTTGGTGCTGTCAGGGCTATCTCCCTGTTCCCTCTACCTCCTTCCTCTTTTCTTCTTCTACTTCCTTTGTCCATACTGGCTCAAATATCTGTATTTTGCATTTATGTGCTCAAAATTAAATGTAGCAGAAAAGTTGTTCTCTCTCATTTCTTCTTTTTCTTTTTGGTAAAGGTACTGGGGTTTAAACTCAGGGCCTGAGTGCAGTCCCTTAGCTTTTTTGCTCAGGTTTGATGTTCTACCATTTGAGCCATGGCTCTACTTCTGGCGTTTTGATGGTTAATTAGACATAAGAATTTTATGGTCTTTTCTGTGTGTGGTCTGGCTTCAAACTGCAATCTTCATATCTCAACCTCCTGAGTGCAGTAGCCAGGAATATAGGCATGAACCAGCAGTACCCAACTTCCCACAATTACTTTTGCATAAGTGAAGAGAATCTTAAACATTTGCCTGCTATAGAATGGGAAGAAAAATAACAGGACAATAATATTTAAGACATATAAGGAGAACAAGGTAGAGGTTGATACAAATACAGCCCTGGAGATTAACTCTTCTTTTGGCAGATGTAAACACACCAATTCCCACAGTTAGGAGGTCACTGCTTAGCCAGTAGCCTGTGTTTAGTGAACAGCACCGACTGCTTTTCTCATTTCTTGCTAGGCAGCTGGTGAGAGACTCTTCAGTGCTAGAAATTCCAGCATACAAGCCTGGAGTACAAGTCTTTACATGGACACTTCGGCCTGCTTAGCTTCCAGCTTTGGCGATGGCTGGATTATCTCTGGAAGCTCAGGTTTGTTTCAGTCCACACACAATGGCTGATATTGAAGAGCAAGACCAGCGATCAGCTTGCAAAATGGAACTGCATCTCTTTCCATCAGCCTCCTCTTTCCTTCCCGGCTTGTGATTGTTTTGGAGGGTATCTTCTGACATTAAATAGTCATCCCCAAACCCAGAAAGAAGATGAAGGATAGGATTCTATTTTATATGTACCAAAAGCAAACTCAATCCCCAGGACTCTTATTTTACCCAGCAGAAAAATTAAGAGTAAAAAATTTGCATTGCAAAGTGAATTCTTGCTGCACAAAAGCCAGTTTTCCATAACACTTAAATATTTAATTATTTGAGAGGCTGGAGGTAGATAAACTTCAAGTGAAAATGTTATGATCCATTTCTAATGAAAGTTCATATCAGGACAGACTCAGAAACATTAAACGATGGCTCGTAGGCATGTATTGGGAAACAAGATGGAGATTCAGGATTTAACTTAAAACTGCTTACAGTGCTAGGTACTGGTAGTCCATCCTGTAATGCTAGCATCTCAGGAGGTTGCTAGCTGAGGATCATGGTTGGAAGCCAACCTGGGCACACAAGTCTGGGAGACTCTTATCTTCAACTAATCACAAAATACTCAACAACACAAATAGAATTGTGGCCAAATGCTAGAGCAGCATCCTTGAGAGGACAAAGGTAAGTAAGAGCATAAAGCTCTAAGTTCAAGGCCCAGCAATGACATAAAAACAACAATAGCAATAACAACTATAAAATTGTTCAGAAGTGTGCCCTTTGTATAAAGTCTAGAGATATATTATCTCTCAATTAATTCATTGGTCTCTTTTCCTGCTAGCCCGTTTTCTTTCTTTTTCTTTCAACTTTTCTCTGTCTTTTCAAACAGTCTTAACATGAAGGAATTGGGATATAGACAACTAATTATAGATTTTAAATTTTCCAAACAAGAATGGTAAGGAGAAAAATTGAAATCACACCATTCCTTATTTTAGGCTCTCTGGGCTAGACTCCTTTCTCTGGAACTTTAAACACTTATATCCAACTGCTCACAAGACCCCAACATTTGCATATTTAATAGACATCACAAACTCAATACATCCGGAAAGAATGTCAAGTTCCACCCTTATCAAACTTGCTGTATGAAATTTTCCCAGTCTCCATGATGTAACTGAAACCTTACAATGCTCAGTTCACAAATCTTGTCATCCTTTTTGGCTACTGTTTTTCTCATAATTTCTGATCCTTGTGAAAAAGTAGTAAATATCTTTTTTTCATGCATTTTAAAGTGTAATTACAAAAGTGATATACAGAAGGATTACAGTTATATTAAGCCAGATAAAGAGTACATTGCTTTTTGGAAAATGTCACCCCTTCCCTTGCTTTCTCCCAGTTCTCTCCTCCCATCCCTACCTACAAGTTAGTTCATTTTCAACATAGTGTCTAGTGAGTAGCACTGCTGTGTTTTTTTGCCCTTTGTTCCTCCATTTCTGTGTACCCCCTTACCCTCAGATAAATGAACAAATAAGATAAAAGGAAAAGAAACAAAAACAGTGACAAGGAAAACAAAAACCTCTCTATTTCTGGAGTTCATATCAGTAAGTATTATTTTATATAATCAGATGCACATAGGTATTGTGTCTTTGTGTTCTTCTCCTTAGAATAGCCTCCTTTGGCCCTACTAAGTATAAATGCCTAGAGACTTGTACACAGTGGAATTCTACTCATCCATCAGAAAAAAAATGATATTATATCATTCATGAGGAACTGGAAAGACCTGGAAAAATTAAGCAAAGTAAGCCAGACCCAGAGAAATATAGGGTGCATGATTTCTGTCATTTGTGGCAGCTAGAATGTGCCTATAAGTGTACAAGTAAACACACTGTATACACACACACACATAAATGTACACACTGAAGCATGGATGTCTCTTTAAAATGTGAATCTGACTATGATCCAGTCATTTCAGTGACATCTTGTCTTGAGCCACCATTGTGCCAGTAGCATCTGACTAGCTCTCCTGTCCCTCTTCAATTTACTTCTAATTTCAGTAGCCAGGTTCATCTTTCTAAACTATCAACCAGTCATGTGAAAGCATGCTACAGAGGTCCATAAGGCTCTCTGATTTTATGTACTACTTTTCTCCATGATTCCATTCCAGTGTTCCTCTGGTCCCTAAAGACAGACTGCATTCATATTAATGCACTTGACTCACTTGGCACTAGGCATTCTTTGGAACTCCCTTTCTCAATGGTGCCCACACTAACTGCCTTGTTTAACACTGTACACTGCCCCTACTACCCTGTATTTCTCTTGTCTTTGGTTTATGTTTTAGCTTTTTTATAATCCCATTGAGCTTAAAATATAATTTATCACTTATATATCCAGTTATGTTTTGAATAACTTTTTTTTTGTAAATGTAAAGGAGCATGTACAATTCCTTGTCTCTTGTGCTAGTTTAACAAGTACCTGAAATAGTGTCTGGGATATGCTAATTGCTCAATAAATACTTAAGACATGAATAGTGAGTAAATTAATTTCAAGTTCAAAAGAATGGAGTTCAGTAGTCGTGATTAAACAACATAACAGAAAATGCCAGAAGGTGCTCAGAAGGAAGAACAAATTCAGCATGGTAAAGGAAATCTAGAATAAGGACAGGACACTAGCTGAATACTGAGGAAGATCTATGGTGGTTTGCTTTCTTCCACTCATGTTAGTTTTACTTATCGAGTCCTGTCCTAGGGTTCAGGCAGAAAATAGCAGAGTAAAATAAGAGGGGTGATTTTGAAGTTTTCTTTTTCCCTGCGTAAACAAAACTATTATAGAATTTCATATTTCCTTTGCAAATGCCCCTTTTGTTAAAGTTGACTGTCTCTTATGATGCTAATAACCCAAGTGCGTACTTTTTGACACTCTTGCTTTTCCCAAACACCCAAGATCCACCCAGAGAAATGTATAACAAAACCAGACAGACTTCAGCTACATCTGTCTTGCCCTGTTCAAGCAATGGCCATGGAGATTTTCACTTTACCATGTAGCTCTTCAGGTCAAAAGATCCTCTCTCTCTCTCTCTCTCTCTCTCTCTCTCTCTCTCTTTCTCTCCCTCTCTCTCTCCCTCTCTCTCTCTGTGTCTGTGTGTCTGTCTCTCTCTTCTGTGTCTGTCTCTCTCCATCTCTCTCTCTTACTCTTTCTCTCTCCCTTTCTCTCTACACTTCAGTATCATTACCAAAGTTAGAAAGGAAACATCAAGAGACAGATTTCAAATAATAGTCAAGTTATTACTCATCACATGGTAATCTAGAACAAAAATAACATCAGGGAAAGAGGAAATGATAGAAAAAGATGACATTTGTCATTTGTGTCTTGGTCCATTCAATCTCTAGGAGACACGTATCATGACCTGTCCAGGTTCCCAAGTCAGAAGCGGTGTTTTTTGTCTAGTACCTGAAGATCATGTCAGCCTTGTCAGCTGGATGTTTATTTTAGAAAGCTCAGGTCATACCTGCCCTAGACTGCCCTAGGGCAGCACAGCACATGGGAACAACATAGAGATGCTGCCAGATATAATCTACCACATTGAAAAAAGGATTGAAATTCTTAGGGAGGAGGGCCGCAGCATCTCGTGTGATTCTCCTTTTACTCTGAAACTGCAAAACTTGGGCAGTAACCTAGAGAACATTAGCAAATTCATGAGCTAGCTTACATTGCTATTTTGAAGAAGAATTGTTTGTTAGCCTAAGTAAAACCCGGATTAATTACAACTGTCTGTTTGTGAAAATATTGACTAAGGAGGGTTGAGTGTACATTTAATAATGGTGAACAATCTCAAGACTCTAGGAATTAAGCCCCCTTTCCTTTTCTTTTTCTTTTAATTCTTTTTTTTTCCCTCATCCATAATACTTAGAGCAGCAATAATCACAGAAGTTGTGGTTCAACCTGATGAGGATGATACAGAGAACATATAATAGGGTTAAAAAGAATGGCTTATTAGCCTTTCAGGCTGTACTAGGGTTTGAACTCTAGGCCTTGACCTTGCTAGGCAGGCACTCTACTGAAGGCACACCTCTGGCACATTTTCTTAGTTACCCTTCTGATAAACTCTGGTACTTTTTCTCCAGACTGGTCTTGGTCCATGAGATACTACTACCTTCCATATCGATGTGGCTTGGATTTCAGAAGTGCACCCTGCTCAGCTTCGTTTGTTGGAATGGTAATGTCATTTGACTTTTGTTCCAGGCTGTCCTCCATCTGTGATCTCCACATCCTGAGTAGCTGGCATTACAGGTGTGAGCCACCATGTCCACCTCAAATACATGTTTTGTCACATGATGATAGAAGGAGGATAAGTAAGGCTAGAGAGTGCATGTGATTGAGGGGGAATTATTCTTGCCAACAGCTTTAGAAGAGCCCAAAATATTATTTCAAAATATTGTTACTGTTTTGTAGGCTATTTTAAAATTTTGTATGTTACCAACCTGTTACCTTATAACAGAAAAGGGTTCACCTCTATCTTGAGGTAAAACAAAATTTATGGCATGTTTTGTCCACTCTTTCTGGTGTTTTAAGACAGTGTATATTATCTTTAAACATCTTCCTTGGAATATATGCCCATACTTTATCTGCTATCATTCACTTATCAGCAAACCATTCATCATTTTTCTTTCTATTCATTTCAATTCATCCCTTTTCCCTTTTTCTTTTCTCTCCCTTCCTTTTTCTTTCCCTCTCTTTCTCTTTCTTTTTATCTATCTCCCTTCCTCCCTCCCTCCCTCCCTTCCTCCCTTCCTCCCTTCTTCCTTCCCTTCCTCCCTATCTATCTAATCTATCTATCTATCCTGGGTCTTGAGCTGAAGGTCTGGGTGTGATCCTTTATTTATTGCTCAACCATTTGTGCCACAGCTCCACTTCCAGTCAGAAGATTAATTGGAGATAAGAGTCTCACAAATTTTCCTTCACAAGATGATTTTGAACCATAATCCTCAGATCTCAGCCTCTTGCATAGCTAGGATTATAAACATTAGCCATTGGTACCTAATTATATTTGTCCTTTTTCTATCCATGCAGATACACCTATGTCTTTCCTAGGAGTACTTATTGATCTTCAGTAACATATCAAATTTCCTCTAGAACTGTATTTTATATAGGTCTTCCTGTTGAACCAGTCTCCTACTGTATCAGAGGTAGATCTAAACTCCAATTTCTAATGTACCAATATACAAATAATATCCTTCCTTGGTGTTTTTTTAAAAACACCATGTTCCTTATTTCCCCCCCTCCAATTTTAGCAACTCAGAGGGGAATGTCTTGCATTGTGATGCTACCTCTTTAACCTGTAATTATGAACTATTGCTTTCAGTGTAGCATCTATAGTCTATCCTTCCCACTGCTAAACACATCCTTTAAGGATGAGTAGATCCTTTGCCATTCTTCTCATATATTTTCTTATTTGCTTAATAGTACTAATTCTATCTTTGCCTCCTGACTTTCAGTGGAATATCTGTTCTCTTCCTCTTGTAAAGGACAGTAAGGTTGTTGGTGGTCTTTATGTTGGAAAAGTAAAGGACTCTGGAATTTGGTAAGCCAGAGTTTTGGTCACACCATTTTGCTTTTATATGACTTTAGATAATTGACTTAGCCTTTTTAAATGTTTCTAACTTTTCAGAAACTTTGTCTACTTCATAAGGTTGTTAAGGAAATTTGATAGCATGACACGATCAAAGCCTAGAACACCATAGCTTTTCAATCATAGATAAAATTGGTTTTAAAATTAGGTAGTGGTGCTTGAACTACTTTCCCAAGTTTGTTTAGGTCTTCATTTCTAGATATTCCTTTCTCAATTAGTTTGGAAGAAGAAACACACTCCTTTTGAGACTAGTTCTGAGAGACAGGATGGGCAAAGGCAGTCATACTATTCAATGTACATATATGAAATAGAACTAGGTAAATTGAGGGTATGGATGGGGTTGGGAGAGATGGGGGAGAATGATGAATGAGGTGACACCAACAAAGATACATTGTAATCACAAATGACATTTTGAATTGAAACCTTTTTGTATAACTACATAAGGATACTGCTGCTGCTGCTGCTCCTGCTGCTGCTGCTGACATAATGATTAGTTCCTGGATGCTGCAACCTAGATCCTGTGTCTTTGCTCCACAAATGATTTATTCCCTTTCTTGAGTAGCCATACCTTCCTCATATGAGCATAGACCTCTCAATCTCTTCTTTTTCTGTTTATGTGGTACGGAGGAATTGAACCCAGGGCTTCATGCATACTAGGTAAGCACTCTACCAGTAAACCATATTGGGTTAGTGCTGGTGGCATTTATTTTCTTTCTTTTTGTTTCTTTTTTGGGGGGCTAGTCCTGGGTCTTGAACTCAGGACCTGAGCAGTGTCCTTGGCTTCTTTTTGCTCAAGGCTAGCACTCTAGCACTTGAACCACAGTGCCACTTCTGGCCATTTTCTATATATGTGGTGGTGAGGAATTGAACCCAGGGCTTCCTGTATATGAGGCAAGCACTCTTGCCACTAGGCCATGTTTCAACATCTTTTCTCTTTTCATTCTCTAGTACTTTTCCCCCTGGCACCTCTGTAACTCTTTCATTGAAATTGATTATGATTTTTTCTGGTGATTCCTGAATGGCAGCTTCATATAGAGCTGAACCTCAGCTCAGCTCCAGCACCACATTCCTAAAAGCAAGAAGTTTCCACATTGCTTTTGCCTTACCTATTAAATAATGAATGTCCTGGACAGGAGATTGGGTTTTATTTCTAAAGGTTAAGTTGAAGGACACACACACACACACACACACACACACACACACACACACACACACAGCAATCTTGTTGAGAGAAAATTTGACACTAAAAAGTTGCTCTTATATAAAATTTAAGGTTCCAAATGGTAAAAATAGACTTCTTTCATCTCTGATATTGCCATCACCCACTAAGTTGATAGTTATTGACAGGTACCATCACAAGCAGTGTGGATTTAGATGTGAGTAAGACCTAATATCAGAGCAGGCTATATCTCATGCCTGACTGTAATCTCAGCTACTTTGAAAGTACACATCAGGAGGATCTTGGTTTGAGGCTGGCCCAGGAAAAATGTTAGATCCTTCGCATAACAAGCTGGGTGTGGTGGTACACATTTGTAATTCCATCTGTGTGGGAGGTTGAAGTAGGCAGATTATGTTTGAGGCTGGGCTGAAGAATAAAGGTCAAAAGTCTATCTGAAAAATCAACTAAGCCTAAAAAAGGCTCAAAATATAGCTTAAGTGGTAGAGTGCCTGCCTAGCAAGTATAAGCCTCACATTCAAGCTGCAATGCTACCAAAAGACAAATAAGCAAACACAAAACCCATTAAATCCAACACTGTCTCTGTCTTATGGGATTGATGGAAGACTCAGGAACTTATGAATTCTGTGTATTTATCCCTCCCCACGTGACACATAAAATACTTACACTTTATAGCTAGGCAATTAGAATTCTTTGCAGGAAGTTGTACTAGAAGTTTCTGTAATTTTTCTCTTGGGTAGAAAGTATATTTGCTCCCTACTCATCTACAATCAGGGATTGATTCAGTGAATTAAATTTAAGTTTCCATACTTTCTTTTTTTTGAGATCTTCATGTTAATGATTGGATAATGAATGTATAGAGTCACTTATTGCTTAAATACCTACTACCTATGGGTTTTGCTCATCCCCTTCCTTTTGGGCAATGGCATATATCTAGAAAGAAGCCACTGGCATTAGGGAAAAAAATATACTTTGGATATTTTTACTTTTGTACAGTTATCTGTTGATAATGAAATGTGAAAAATAATTTCACTTTGCAAAGTGACTTTTAAAAATACCCTATAGAAAACATATGTATAAACAGAAGTAGTGTATCATGGCTTCTCAATATGTGATTTTTTCCATTTTGAGGTTTTTATTTTTAGGTTCCTGAAAAAAAATATGTATATATTTCTCCACTCAGTATACTGCTATAGACTGAATAAGAGATGAATTCGAGACAGCCTTATCAAGATTGTTATGCAATGTCTGAAAAACTGAGGATTCTACTTTGGAAATATTTAAGATGATGTAATGTATTATCAGTTCCAGATAACTGTACAGTTGGTTTTTAAACTAAAGTACAAAATATTAGTCCTTGGCACTGAGGAGTTAAAAATACTGTCAGAAAATAAATATGATACCATCATGCCATCCAAGGTGTGAGAAGACCCTATTAGCATCTACCTGATGATAACCTTGATCCACTGTCAGGGTTAGTGGGATTTTAGTGTGTTTGAGATAAGCTCGTGAGTTTCATCATCTTCCTTGATACTTTCATATATGTCTCTCTCTCTCTCTCTCTCTCTCTCTCTCTCTCTCTCTCTCTCTCTCTCTCTCTCTGTGTGTGTTTATCAGCTCCATCTTTTCAATAGGTTGGGAAGATCCATGTTGTCTGAGACTTTGGCCACTGAAAACCTGAGTAAATTACAAAGATCACTTGTACTTTACTTCAGAATTCACAGTTTGTACCATATCTGATTCCTTGCAAAGCCTCAATGGATACTTGTGGAGCAGAATGGAGGGCCCATGATTATGCTGCAAGTCTGTGTGAATCCATGGGCTGAAGTCACACTGTCTTACCACTTCAAGAGAATCTCCTCCATTCTCCCACTATTGTTCTCCATAGGAAATGACCATTGATCATTCCATAGGCTTGTTGAGGCTCCTAGAGGTGACTCCTAGCCTAGTTTTGGTAAAGTTACTGTTCTACCTGCTTAGAACAGCTTCTAACTCAGTGACTCTCCAGTTTTTTCCCCATGCTTGATCTGTTTCTTTTTCACCTCAAAGCTCATGTTTGTGTTTGCCTCTCTAAGAGACTATTGCAGCATGGACAATAGATAAAGCAGACATTCCCAAGCATGGGAATACTGAGATGGAAGTGCCAGCATCTGGTAAGGGACTTATTCCTGCATCCTCAAATGATAAAGACAGCGGGCAAGAGAAAGTCAGTTACTTCCAGTAAACTCCTCCCACCTTTTTCTAAGGACACCTTGTCTAAGGCCAAGCAACATGATCAAGCCTGTAATCCCATCTTCTCTGGAGGTAGAAGTAGGAGTATCATGATGTGAGGAAGAAAGCAAAAGATCTGATCTGAAACCAAAGTGAAACAGAACAAAATGGTGAGAGCTGAAGTGGTAACATGCTTATCTAGAAAGTATGACACCCTCAGTTCAAACCCCAGTATCACCACCACCAACAACAAAAAGAGGGTACACTCTATCATGAGGGAGGAGCCTTCATGTCATAATAATCTCTCAATGGTTTTACTTGGGAAAGAAAAACATGTATGTTACAGTGTCCCTTGATGATACTCAGCCCCTCCTTCCTCTTTCTCATCAATCTTCCTCTCTCCTCAGTTTTACTAGTAGGCCTAATTTTACTTTCTGTTCTGTTTTGATTCCCTCCCTCACCCCCAACCCTGCCACCTCAGCTTGTACAAATGAGTGAAAACATGGAATCACTTGTTTCTTGGGACAGGCTTATCTTAATTAACATGATCTCTAGTTCCATATGTGTTTCAGCAAATCACATGATTTCCTTCTTCCTAATGGCTGAGTACAACTCCATTGTATATCTAGACCCTATTTCCCATCCACTGATGGGCACCTAAGCTGATCTCTCATTACTTAGCTGTGTAAGGCCCTGCCTCTCTGGGTCCTATCATATTGTTGGCACTTGAATTTGAGGGGATCTATTCAAACTGTGGAATTAAGAAGAAAACTTTGTAGGTTATTTTTCATTTAGTAGGAGTCAGTGGTTTAAACTAAAGGACCAGTTCTTTAACTCAGACCATTTCAGGAACTGCTCACAGGTAGAAGAAGGTACTTGAGGCCAACAGGGATTTCTTAAGGCCTCTTGAAGTCACATATGAATTATGTAGCCACATCTGATAACAACTTAGGTATGATTTGGTGTTGGACAAAGGAAATTTCCCCATGTACTTGAATTTGGTTTTCTTTTGTTTGTTAAACTTTTAAATTGATAATAACCAAGTGCTGGTGGCTTATACTTATAATAATTACTCAGAAGGATAACTATTTGATGCTATCCTGAGTCAAAGCTTGCAATACAGCATCTCCACCAATAGCTGAGCATTGTGGCATATGCCTGTCATTTCAGCTACAACTAACTGGGAGGCTGAGGTCTGGAGAACGGTTTGTTTTTAGCCTGGTCCATCCCAGGCCAAAAAAAATGTTTTGGAGACCTCATCTTAACCAAAAAACTAGACATGATGACACATACCTATCAACCCAGCTACTGAGGGAAGTCCAAGAAGCCAGACCCTATTTCAAGAGTAACTAGAACAAGATGAATCCGGTGGTGTAGCTCAAATGGTAGAGTGCCTCGAAACAGCAAACATGAAGGCTGGAGTTCAAACTGCAGTCCCACCAAAAATCAAACAAACAAATGAAAAACTAAAATAGCAGGTAATAATAGCAAAGAAGGTTGAAATTACTTGGATAAAAGCTTATGTTTCTTCTGATTCACCCCAGGCCCATGTATATGCTTCCACAGGGCACACACCTTGTTCTGTCTCTGTGTTGAGCCATCTCAAAATTAGGCAAGACATTAGGATAAAAATGTACCTTCTGTTCAAGGGTCCTTAGCTTATTGAATCTTCACAGTCCTTTTGGTAATTGAAAACTTCTTTCCATGACTATACGTGCTTCAGCCAGACCAGGGCATGATATTCTGAACAGTCAATATCAGCCTACATCACCAGCTCCATGGAAAGCTCTCCAGCTTCTCCTCCTCACATAACTCTTCTGTAGGAAATAATTTTGCCCAAGACATTTTCATCTTTGCAAGAATGCAGATTTATAGGTTTGATTTGTTAATCAGGGTGATCTTTTGCTAATGTTTCATGGCTTGGGTATAGACAGTCATACCGCGGACCCAGTGGTAATATTAGTAATAAAGACAATATCATTAAGATCACTATATCAATATAAAAAGAGTTATAGAGTTAACATTTGTAAGGAAAAAATTCCCAGGCTACCAGTTGCCTTTTCTTCCATCAAACCACTCACTGGCAATATTTTATATACTGGTGTAGTTTATCTACCAGGAGTAGTGGGCAGGAGTAAGACACACAAAATACTTCGTTAGCTTACAATCCTACCAATCAGGAGATTTGGGGTTAAAATCCAGAGAAGTCCCCAAGATTCTTATTTCTAACCAGCAAGAAGCCAGAAGTGGAGCTGTGGCAGAGTACCAGTTTTGAGCAAAGAAGCTAAGGAAAAATGCCCATATCCTGAGTTCAAGCCCCAGCACTGGCATGAAGGAAGGAAAGAAGGAAGGGAGGGAGGGAGGGAGGGAGAGAAAAGATACTTGTTTCTTTTTTTTTTTCTGTTTACTCACTTTACATTTCATTTCTTCCTCCTCCGCCTTCTGATAAAATTTTATTATTTCTTTGTGACTCTGAATGAGCCTCTGGCAGGGGCCTGTGCCCTTTTAGAGCCAAAGTACTGTATTTGAACTTCGCTATCACAAAGCACTTTCTGAGGCTGCTTGTCTTGAAATGACTTAATTTGCACTGCAGGACCAGCCCTGAACCCACAAATACTCCAAAAAGCCACACTGAGCCAAGGCAGCAGACCTATTACTAATTTTTTATTAAAATCCCTGAGGCACCCAACACAGGGCCCCAAAGCTGCTTTAATAATAGACAACATACAGCACATTTTTCTTGTATTGCCATGTAATCAAATCTGAGGCTCTGTTCACTTTCTTTGTTTTACCTAGAGGACCAGCTTCCAATTTAGTTGTGGCCTGCTCTAAACTGATTTTTCATTGTAATTAATGCCTACTTTGGCCTCAGCCACTTACACAACTTTCCATTAGAGGTTTGCAGCCATCCACAGAGTATTTTACTAACTTACCCTCACAGACCTGCTATAGCTGCAATTTTGTTAAAGCTTTTTTTATTATTATTTCTTACAAAGAATTTTTAAATTGCTTGGCAAAATAGTTCTTTTTGAATTTTTTTCCCTGTTTTTTCTTCTTCCTGTGTAGTCCCTATTAAAATGTTTGAGTCAGGGTCCAAGTTAAATAAACTCATGCATGTGCGCGTGTGTGTGCACGTGCACACACACACACACACACACACACACACACACACAAAATTTCCCCCTTACATTGCCCCTTTCTTTTTCCCCCTCCCCAAACTCCCAGCCTGTAAATGATTTCAAAAAGACTGAGGGAACTTATTTAGGTCGTAGTTCTGCTGTGTCTCCTTTTCTGTCTGTGTTTCATGCTGTCTGTTTTCTCCAGAATAGAACCTGATGTTTAAGGTTCCTCAATCGAGGATGTTAGGAGAGTTCTGCAAATATTCAGGCAGTAGCCTTCCTACATCTAACCTTAAAAAAGATTATGGCAGAGGGCCCAGGGTCAGACTAAAGAGATGAAAAAGCATATGCCATGCCATGTCTTTGCTGCTCCCTGAACCTTTCTTTGTTGGTTAGGCTGACATTTTCAGTGACTTTTCTTTTATAGCCTTGTTTAGACTGGCTTTCTAGAAAGTTCTAGAAAATTCTGTTTTCTTTTTCACACCCTGGTATTACTAAATCATAGAGAACAGCTATTAGAAATTAGAGCCCTTTGACTCCTTAGATAGTTCCCTTTCAACCTGAAGAAGTGGTTCTCAAGAGACTTGATGAATAAATGAGCTTCATCTCTGACAACATGTACTTCTACAGAAAGGGGTTTGGTGGAAGTTAGTACCTCTAAAGGCCTTTATTGAGAATACTCTGAGAGGAAACTATATCTTTGTGTAATTCTTAACTGTACATTGAAAAAGAATAATATTAGTCTGCCCTAAAGGGTTGGTAGGGAGAATAATCTACTTTTAGTTAATGAGCAATGGATTTCCTTATCATAGCAAAAATAGGCTCCTAGATATCAATTCACCATTGAATACAACAAACTCCTGTCTAATATTTTGTAGCCATTTCACTTTTGATAATATTTTATGCTCTCATATTATATTGTTTGCCTTTTAACCAACATTTATAAACTTGATTACATGTACCACATGAGTTGTACATGTAATCCAGTGGTTTGGTGGGCCACTATATCTTCGTTGTATATTGTCAGTGATAGGGCAGCATTGGATTTTAAAAAAACAACAACAACAACAAAAACAAAACACATTTGTAGGTTGGGGAAAGTTGAGATTCCGATCTGTTTCCTAGCCCCATTCTTTATTTATTGACCAAATAGGGCTAGCTTGATCCTCAGTTGATGTGACTCATCAAAATGATGGCAAATACTTCTCCCTCTTTTATCCAACAAGAAACTTTGGCTATCCACAGGTAAACAGAAGTGCTCATCATATCCTTATATTTTTTTTCCTTTGTCTTTATCACGCCTTGACCTTGGGGACCTGCGCTTTCAAGGGGTTTTTTGCTCATGGCCGATACTCTGTCATTGGAGCCACATCTCTAGTCTGACATCTTGCTGGTTTATTGGAGGTAGATCTCACAGGTATTTCTGTCCAGCCTGGCTTTGAACCTTAATTCTCAGATCTCAGCCTCCAAAATATCTAGGTATCTTTTATATAAGAAATGAGTCTCACATGCAGTAGGGGCACCAATTTGTGTGGGAAACTCAGATAAAGTCAGAAATTCTGTTTATAGTCTCATCTCATGGTCTCATGTTTGTCTTCATAGATACAAACAACATAAACTCATCTAAATGAGTGAAGGTACATTTGTAATTCTTCAGGCCATATGCTTTGCCTCTAAGTGGAGAGGACCTTACATATTCTAGATAGAATGTATTAAGCACTGAAAAATCAGAAAAGAATTCTGCCCAGTATTGAGAAGCCAATTTCTGAAAGTTCAAATAAGATAAACATAATGGTAAATTTCACTCTTTTATTTTATTCCTAGCCCTTTCTCTTGGCATGCCTAACTGAAATGATTTCTCCTGCCTGCTTTTTAAAAAATGTGATCACTTATCATGCCTTTACTCATTCACCAGCTTCCCCTCCCACCCGCAACCAGCACTTCACCACCCCCATTGTATATCAGTTGGCTCTTCATTTAAAGATCTGTCTGGCAGAGAATATCAGTGGCTGCCTAGTGCCAATTCTGACAAACACAGACAATCCTGTCCTTTAGCAACATTGAGATGATTTTATTTCACCTTTATTTTCAAGTTAAAACAGGAAGCTTGACTATTTCAGAGTGTCACAGAAGAACCATTGGAAAATCCATTTAGTAGAGTTTACTGTGCAATGAGAGAGGGAGGGACGAGAGAGAGAGAGAGAGAGAGAGAGAGAGAGAGAGAGAGAGAGAGAGGTGAAGGACATGGAAGCATTCTATTTGGGTCATTGACAGATGTTAGGATTTTCTAACAGACAGAACAATTGAATATCCTATCAGGTACCCAACCAAAACATCCCTCACTAGCCATTTAAGTGGAATCAGATGGACTTAGCACAGATGCATTTTTGCTACCACTTGAATTGGATATTTTCTTGTCTTCCTGACACAAGGCAAGATGCTAAACATTGGACAGGGGTTTGGTGATTGTTGTTGGTCTGGGCCAAATGGCATGAGTGCCTACCTCCTACAGAGTCCCACTCAAAATACTGAATACAACTGCAAGGACTCTTTCAAGTAATTGAATTGCCTTGGCACCCACTAATTATAATGTGAAAGGACCACAGAGATAATCTAACTCAGAGCTCTGACTTTGCGAATGTAGAAAATGAGACCTAGACAACTGAATCCAATGGCTCCAGGTTTCATGACTCAATGGTGAGTCCACTCTAAATGGAAACGAGACCCCTGTAATACGTCTTCCCTCTGCATGAATAGTAGCCCAGGCCAACACAGGAGAGAGAAATGTTTTAAGTTGGAAAAGTAGCTTAAGATAGTACCAAACCTACTCCTTCCTTTAGTGTTTTCAGGGTGTCTGTTTTGATTTCAAGGTCTTTGGTGCAGGACGGAACTTCCTTAACAAATACAGAGAAAGGCTACAAATAAAAGAAAGGTTGGATAAATGGGACTGCATCAAACTGCAGAGCTTCTGCATGGCAAAGGACATAGCTCGCAAGATAAACAGAAAGCCCACAGACTGGGAGAAGATCTTTACCGGACATTCAACAGACAAAGGCCTCATCTCTAAAATATATGCAGAAGTAAAAAAACTACCTTCTCCCAAAACAAAACCGCAAAGAACCAATAGCCCCCTCATCAAGTGGGCTAAAGACCTACAAAGAGACTTCTCTGATGATGAAATGAGAATGGCCAAGAGACATATGAAAAAATGCTCTACATCACTGGCCATAAAGGAAATGCAAATCAAAACAACATTGAGATTCCATCTCACCCCAGCAAGAATGTCATATATCAAGAAAACTAATAATAACAATTGTTGGAGGGGATGTGGCCAAAAGGGAACCCTACTTCATTGTTGGTGGGAATGTAAACTGGTTCAGCCACTCTGGCAAGCAGTATGGAGATTCCTCAGAAGGCTAAATATAAAACTCCCCTATGACACAGCAGCCCCACTTTTGGGTATCTATCCAAAAGACCACAAACAAAATCACAGTAATGCCACCAGCACAACAATGTTCATCGCAGCACAATTTGTCATAGCGAGAATCTGGAACCAACCCAGATGCCCCTCAGTAGACGAATGGATCAGGAAAATGTGGTACATATACACAATGGAATTTTATGCCTCTATCAGAAAGAATGACATTGCCCCATTTGTAAGGAAATGGAAGGACGTGGAAAAAATTATACTAAGTGAAGTGAGCCAGACCCAAAGAAACATGGACTCTATGGTCTCCCTTATTGGGAATAATTAGTACAGGTTTAGGCAATTCATAACAGAGCATCACAAGGCCCAATAGCTATACCCTTATGAACACATAAGATGATGCTAAGAGAAATGAACTCCATGTTGTGGAAACAATTGTTATATCACAGTTGTAACTACTTTCAAGGTCCTATGTTTATCTGTAGCTTCTATTATTGTTGATGTTCTTCTATCACCTTCCTGTGTTTGTACCTACACTATCTCTGTAATCTTATCTGAGTATATTGGAAACAGTGTTTATGGGTATTGGAAGTAGGAAATTCAAAGGGAATACCAAATTTGAGAGACACAGGGTAAAAAAAGACAAACAACTACAAAAGCAATACTTGCAAAACTGTTTGGTGTAAGTGAACTGAACACCTGGGGGGGTGGGGGAAGGGAAATGGGGGGAGGGAGGGGGGGTATGAGGGACAAGGTAACAAACAGTACAAGAAATGTATCCAATGCCTAACGTATGAAACTGTAACCTCTATGTACATCAGTTTTATAATAAAAACGTAATAAATAAATAAATAAATAAATAAATAAAAATAAAAATAAGTAAAAAATAAATCTTTCAGAATAAAAAAAAAAGATAGTACCAAACCTGCATCAATGGTGAAAACTCCATCATGAATCTTATCTAAGTACATTGGAAACCATCTATACTGGTATTAGAACTAGGAAATTGAAAGGGAATACCAAAATCGAGAGACACAGGGTAAAAAAAGACAAACAACTACAAAAGCAATACTTGCAAAACTGTTTGGTATAAGTGAACTGAACACCTCATGGGGGGAAAGAGAAGGGGGGAGGAGGGAGGGGGAAATGAGGGACGAGGTAACAAACAGTACAAGAAATGTATCCAATGCCTAGCGTATGAAACTGCAACCTCTCTGTACATCAGTTTGATAATAAAAATTTGAAAAAAAATGAATCTTCAAATTACTTTCCGGCATGAGCAGCTTTGAAATAGCCTAGTCCCACACACACTACAACTTGTGGCTGCGATTGGAGATAGCAAAATAAAGGCCACTGGAAGCTGTGGAATAATAGGTAGTAAAAGAGATAGGGAAAGCAAGAAAACAAGGGGAGTCAACCTGAATAAAAAACTGTATATGTGTGTGTGGAATACCACAGTGAGGCCCTTCTGAACAAATAGCACACACATACAAAATAAAGAAATAAAAAATGAAAGACAAGAAGGTATGAAGGCAAAACAGATCCTGAGCATAACAGGGCAAATGGAAAGGAGGGAAGAGAATATGCGTGAAAGAAGAATAACAAAGCTTGTTGAGATTGGTTTGGGTAGGTTGTGGAGTGGGGGGAGAGAGAATAAAGGGAAGGTATATAGGCAGGTAGAGCAGAATGTGTTCAGTGCTCTGTATTGATCAGTATGAATCTTACTTTGTTACTTGCAATGGAATTTTTGTTTTGGGGAGTTATATTTTCACAGGTGTCCCAGGCAAATCTGACTTAGGAAATCGTGACAGAAATAAATTGATATTCTGAAATAACTTGTTAGCCATCAGTAATTATTTCTCTTTCTAGGTTTTATGTTTCCTATATATAAAATTGAATTCAGGATCATCCCTATATGAATGAATTGCAAAAATCAAAGGGTTCCCTTGGGGATAATGAGCAAAGTTCATGGCTATTAATTTATTGCTGGTTGTGGGACTTGAATTTGGGGCCTGGGTGCTATCCTTGTGCCTCTCTGTTCTTATGCTAGTGATTTATCATCTGAGCCACAGTGTCATTTCTGGCTTTTTCTGAGTTGTTTATTGGAGATAAGAGTCCTGTGAACTTTTCTGCTCAGGCTGGCTTCAAATCATGATCCTCAGATCTCAGCCTCTTGAATAGCTAGGATTATAGGTGTGAGCCACCAGAGCCCAGGTCATGGTTTATTTTTTAAAGTTATTTATTTTTACTTTGGTCTAGATAGCCAAAGTGAGACACAGTTGGTGGGAAGGTAATTCATAACTGAACCACTGAGTTGGAGAAGTCACAGACTTTAGAAAACCCACTGGTAACCAACTTATTTTCCTTCTTTCCAGTCTTCATTGCAAGTGGATTTCCCTTTTGTGTATGTGTGTGTTGGAAACAGATGGCAACTTTGCAGCGTGATGTTAGTAGAAGAAGTGTTTAGGAAGGGAAGAGGGAAGGCAAAACAAGAAAAGCAAGCCTTGAATAAGCAATTTTTTCTTAAAAGGAATACATTCTGGGACAGTTTATTTTTGTGATCTGCCTGGAATTTGGGGACAATGTGCTAGAATTCTCTTCTTGTTTTCAGTTGGCAAGCTGCCAGAAAAGGTGGAGCCTTGAAAAAGAGACACGATGTTTCTATTAAAATAAGGCTTTATTGAAAGCAGGACCAGAGACTAAAGTTAGTCCATGGCTTTTTTTAAGGCACTGTGGCTGGGTCTCTGAGAACACTGAAATGGAGACTGGAAACTATTATCCAGTTTGGCTCGGGAGCTCAAATATCCAAGAATATGCAGATCATTGCAGGCCAAGCAGTGATTTGCTTTTTGGAAGAGAATATGAATTATTTGGATAATTTTCTTAATTTCTCACTTTATTTATGGCATAAATGAGGTTTATATTTGCACTAAGGGTAAGTTCAATGTATTCTCTCATTGAAGAAATATTTCTCTGTGTTTGTTCTATTCAGATGAGCATTGCTACTGTGAATGCTTATAGGAAAAGCCCTCCCTCTGGCCTACAGACATCCCGGACTCTGGTCATAACCAACTCTGTTCTCCACATTATAGTCCCTGAAATGTGTGGGAATAGCATCTCAACCAGGCTTGTTCTTACAGAATAAAAAAAAATTCTTAGTCACAACAGTGGTTGCTATTTTAAAATATATTTTAAATATTAAATTTTGAAATTATTTTACATAATCTTGAATCAGTGTTAGAACTTTGGGGTTGTGTGTGTTCCTGCTTCCCCTTTTGCTTCCATCTCTATTCCTTTTCCCTTTAGATATTTCACTTGGACTCACTTTTTTCCCTTGGACTCACTTTCCACATTTAATGATGGTATTCTTTAATATTTATTGGGCCTTAGTAGATGTCAAGTGTTTCATTAGGTTTATGAATCAATCTCAATTCATTCTCATAATTTTATTAGGTTACTACTATTGTTATGCTATTTATGAGTATGGAAGCTGAGAATATGAAATGGTAAGGCTCCTATCAGAGATCCTAATGCTAATGGATGGTAGAGAAAGCCTTTTAGCTTACTTACAAATTACTTACTTTAGTGAACAAAACAATTTGTGTAGGCTGTAAAGTCTAATAACTTGTCAGACATTGGGAATCCAAAAGAGAACAGGCTAGAAAGAAAAAAAATGTGACTTAAAGCATAAAGATTTACTGAGCAGCATCAAATAATTAATGTAAATATATAATTTATTAATGACTAGGAAGGCTAATTATTGTAAACTTGTCAATATTCCCAAATGATTTTAATAAATGTAGTACAATTCTAAAAGTAGATTATCTTATTTAACTTATCAAAGGGAATGTTAAATTCATTTGGAAAAAAATGTAAGTACAGCAAAAAATACACCATATATTTTGTAAAAGAGATCAGAATTCTCTTGCAGTGAAAACTACTACCCCACTAAAACAATGAAGGGTGTAGCAGACAGATATAGAGAGGGAAGTAGATAGCAATGAACCCAGAAGAATTCCATAAGAATTTTGAATATGGGATATACAATATCAACAGTGTCCAGAAAAAGAGTTGCCAATCTATAAATAGTTATAAGAAAATTACTAATGATCTGGAAATATAAGTACCTAATATTCCCTCTTTTTTGTGCTATAACAAATTAATGGCTTAAGGAGATAAATTTTTAAAAATTAAGCCATTAAAGTACACATTGTCATTCAATGTGCTTTAATTTCATTGAATTTTTCTTTATCTCTAGTAAAACATTTTGAAATGACCCTATAAAGGACCCTCTAGAACCAAGCTATTGGCTGATCAATTTGATTAGCAGTTAAGAAGTATAAATGGAAGATAAAATGAGTCTTTTCTTGTTATTCAGCCCTGGTAATAAATGGCAAGTACATATTTTTCTGAGGCTTTTATTCTTAGAAAGAAAGCAAAAGGATATAATAGGTTTTTAAAATACATGCTGCATAATTTATTCTGACAAACAGATGTATTTTGTTGTTGTTATTATCATTTGATGAAATACTTTAAAATTAGTCCAAGGTGGTCCATTTTCAGATATAATACACACAGTACATCTAGCAGTTAACAAAATTTGGATGTGTAGCATAGAATGGTCATTATTTTTACTGAAAAAAATAAAGGCACTAATTACTTACAGACAAGATACTTAGCACAAACAGATAAGCTTCAAAATGAAAAATTCTCGGTTTATGATAATTATGTTCTCTGCTTTGTTTTCAGAGACTGATAATTTGAGGCTTTAAAATCACCAGGAAGCCATTAATTGGAATTCTTCAATAAAAAATAAATTACATAGAAGTTCATGATGAGTTGTAAAGGCAGAGAGACTGTATTATACAGTGAGAGACATTGCTCCACTATTTATAGATGTATGCAGATATGTCTAACAGAAAACTGTAAGGAATTAGAGATGTGCAGATAGCAATTATTCACAGATCCAAACTTTCTACAGATACTTTAAATAACAGCTTTTAGCTGATTTCTTCACTAATAAAGGAAGGGATTTAATTTGAAACATGGTTTTGCTAATATATTGCTTCTAGGTTTTGACATTCGTGTTGTCTTTCTAAGGTCATGTAAGAGCAGAGCTGTAGGAGAGACAAATTTCCACAGCACATGGTACAATTTAGCTCCATGGGAGAATACTTTAGTCCTATGTCAAAGCAGGCACATTTGGGAGACAGTGCTTTTCACTGAAGGACTACATTACTCTATCCACTGAGGTGAGTCTTAGAGTTCAACCATTGTCCCTTAATTCTTTATAAAGAAAATAAAATATCTGTAAATGCTAATCTACCTTGTTCAGGGTTGGATGCAAGATTTAGGGAAATTGACAGGGAGGTTACCTCTAAGGAAACAAGAATAACTTCTTGAGGTATGGGTGCTATGGGTGAAAGTCAAGTTGTAGTTCGTACATACCAGTCTTATAGTTCATATGGCTCCTATACCAAAGTCTGGGCATTTATAACCTTCTTCTCACTTGATTCTGATAAAAAGACCAAAGCTAGCACAGAAACTTACTGTGCAAGGAAGGAAAAGGATTTCTGAGACCACCCTCTGGGGAAGAGAGAATAATGGTACATAGGCATGTAAGAAGAAAGTTGAGTTCAATTAAAATTCTTTAGACTACTACCTTCCATCATTAAATCAGCCTATCTACAATATGTGCTATAATCTTTTCAGAATTGTAGAAGATTCAGGTAATAGTGCCCTTATAATGAATACTAGAAATTATTGGACTGACTGGAGAGACTGACCAGATGCACATGAGGCAACATTTCCATTCACTCTGTGGGATGAACATGGATTTTTATCATCTGTATCTGTTAGATATGCTATGCTTCAATAACAAATAATTTCAAAATCTCAATGGCTGACACAGCAGAGATTGACTTCTTCTTTTCCCATGTCCAGCACAGGAGTTTCTTCATAATAGTCATTCAGGGGTCATAGCTGACGGAAGCTCCCTTTCAACCCATACTTCTTTGAGCACCACAGCAGGAATAGGGAATTGAAAAACAGTGCTGTCCCTTAGAGCTGCTACTCAGAGCCAATGCACATTACATTCACATCCTATTGGGCAGAGCAGCTCACATGATGACTGCCAAGTTAACATGGTGACTACCAATTTAAAAGCAATGTATACAAGTATAATTTCATCATGAACTTAGGTAGAAAATGAGAATATTTGAGAATACTCCACATGAGTTTTTATGTGAGTTTCTGATGGTTCCTATAGCAAACTCTTATATTCTTAATGTAACAGAAATTTAAAAATCCCAAATCATCTACACCGGTCTAAAATCAAAGTGTTATAGAAGCTGTGTTCCTTCTCTAGGCTCTAGAGGAAAATCTACTGTTCCCCCCACACACCCCCCACATGACTATAGTGGCATTTCCTCCATTCCTTGACTTGTGGCTTCTTTCTTCATCTTCCTGGAGGGCAGTGTAGCACCTTGTTCAGTCATTATGTTATTGCTTCTTGAAACGTACAGAAATCAATTCTGCCTCTGCTTTCCTCTTGTAAGGACTTGTCATTCATTACCTTCAGGACTTAGCTGAATAATACATGATACTCCCTTCATCTCTATCTCAAGATCCCTAAGTTAATCACATTGGAAAAGTCTGTTTTGCCATACATTGCAACATTTAGAAGTTGCCCAGAATAGGATCTGGCTATCTTTGGGCCTATTATATGCCCTACCAGATTTCCATGGGCAAAAGTACTAGCTGTGATTGCACCTCCATCATTTACTGACGTCTTAAGTATAAGAATATATAGTTCTCTGAGACTTAGCTTTCTTATTTGTAGAATGAAACTTTAAAATGTCTGATGGTAGTTGTAAGGATTAAATGTGTTATCCATACATATGTTCTCTACAATGACTTTTGACATTCATAAGATTTTTGTTTTGATAATAATCTGGAAGAATTTGTACACACATATATTCACATTCACATTCTGGATTATCCGGGTGAATAAGTAATGTTCTTTGAGTCAGTGTCTGGATTTTCATCTCTTTGGGACCAAATAAACACCATGATCCTCTTTTAGCTAGATGATGCTACTGCATTTCTCAAACATTATTAGCATTAGAAAAATCTACCATTCCAATGTTCTGTGTGTAGACTTTCTAATGTAGAAAGATGGGATAGAGTTTAAGAATATGCATTCTTACCTCCACTAGTGCTGATTTTTCATGAGTGCGCTATTGGCCTCTTTTTTTTTTTTTACACACAATCACCTGGTCTACTTGTATGAATAATTTTAGACTACAGTATAGAGGGGTCAAATGAGAGCTGAACCTCTTCAGTGACTATACTCCTATACTCAGAACCTACAGCCAGCTTTTCCACATAATGCAGAACAAATTCAGCACAAGTTCAGCACAGAATTAATCCTGGCAGAAAGAATATTTAGGGAAGCATTTTTTTAGGTTTTCTTTCTTTTTTTTTTAGGGAAGCATTTTTTATTTTTTAAATTTATTTTATTTTATTTTCAAATTTTTATTATCAAACTGATGTACAGAGAGGTTACAGTTTCATACGCTAGGCATTGGATACATTTCTTGTACTGTTTGTTACCTTGTCCCTCATACCCCCTTCCCTCCTCCCCCTTTCCCTTCCCCCCCCAGGTGTTCAGTTCACTTACACCAAACAGTTTTGTAAGTATTGCTTTTGTAGTTGTTTGTCTTTTTTTACCCTGTGTCTCTCGATTTTGGCATTTCCTTTCAATTTCCTACTTCTAATACCAGTATACACGGTTTCTATTATACTCAGATAAGATTACAGAGATAGTGTAGGTACAACCACAGGAAGGTGATACAAGAACTTCATCAATAATAGAGGCTACAGATACAGATGGGACGTTGAAAGTAGTTACAACTGTAATATAACAATCATTTCCATAACATGGAGTTCATTTCACTTAGCATCATCTTATCTGTTCATAAGGGTATAGCTGTTGGGCTCTTGTGATACTCTGCTACGACTTGCCTAAACCTATACTAATTATTCCCAATAAGGGAGACCATAGAGTCCATGTTTCTTTGGGTCTGACTCACTTCACTCAGTATAATTTTTTCCAAGTCCTTCCATTTCCTTACAAATGGGGCAATGTCATTCTTTCTGATAGAGGCATAAAATTCCATTGTGTATATGTACCACATTTTCCTGATCCATTCGTCTACTGAGGGGCATCTGGGTTGGTTCCAGATTCTAGCTATGACAAATTGTGCTGCGATGAACATTGTTGTGCTGGTGGCATTACTGTGATTCTGTTTGTGGTCTTTTGGATAGATACCCAAAAGTGGGGCTGCTGTGTCATAGGGGAGTTCTATATTTAGCCTTCTGAGGAATCTCCATACTGCTTGCCAGAGTGGCTGAACCAGTTTACATTCCCACCAACAATGAAGTAGGGTTTAGGGAAGCATTTTTTAAAACAAATTTTAAACTTGATGAAAGGATTCATGAATTGCCAGGAAAAAATGATGAATTAAGATCAACATCCTTATTTTAAAGTTTCAGCAGTATAGATATGAGAGATAAGAAAAAAGTATTCCTGCAAAGGGATAAGAAGATCTCCAGCACACTTGTCCTTTTTCACAAGGAAACCATCAGAGACAGTATCTGCAAGGCTTTGAGGGCATTGAGTCCAAACAACTTTTAAGTGCGGTAACTGAATACAGATTTTTCAAATGACCCTCAGACTTATTTTGGAAGATCTACAACTATGAAATCAACCAAGAAAAGAAGTATACAGAAGAAAGAGGCTAAGCATGACCATAACACATAATATTTAGAAAAGAAAATGGGGCAAAGTACATTCAAAGCCAAGGAGTTTTTTATTCATATGCGTTGACCATTGGCTGATTTTGATGTACACATTGGCCGTTTGGATGAACTGAGTGGCAAGGAGAAGGTGATGGTCAATATCAGGAAAGAAAACTGTGCTGAAATTTTGTCATGGGGAGGAGGATGAATAGTGGAGGGAGAGGGAGAGGAACACAGGGAGGAAAGGAGTGAGGGAGAGAGAGAGAGAGAAAACACATGGTTCACTTAACTACAGATACACTGGACTCTATCTCAAAATGTCATTAATGACATTACATATGAAGAGATAAACAGATATTTTTTAAATAGTTTGTCCTAGTTGGCTACTGCTGCTAACCCAGCTGGTGTATTTTTAAATAAACATACATAAGACCAAATAGTATAGACACACTAAGTCACTAAGTTGTAAAATGTTGGAAGAACTTAATACAGAAAATGTCAATTACAAAAGAAAACATTTTGATATTCATGTGAGGCTTTGAATATGGAATGCTCCCCACAGGCTCCTGTGTTGGAGCCTAGGTTCCCACTGGTGCTGTTATTTGGGGAGGTGATTGAAGCTTTAGGAGGTAGAGCCTAGAGAGAGGGAGTGGGTCAGTTGTAGTCAGTCCTTGGTGACTGTCTTTTGTTTCTTAAATTGTTTTTATGGAGTTTTATCACAGTAACACAAAATCTAATAGAATTGATATAAGACAAAGACAAGTAAAAAATAAATGCATTATGTACACATGTATTGTATATACATTGAAGTTATCATTAGCCAAGAAAGTCTAATGATCATAAAATAAAAATACAAGGAGGAAATGATAAAATCCTTAATCAGAGACAGAAGTGGTAGCACTTGCTCTAAAGAAACAAAAACTATTAAGTGGACACAAATTAACTAAAGCTACTGGGATTTTAAATAACAATCAAAATGTGTGATTATATAGCTTTATTAGTGTCATAATACTATTAGCCATGAATGTATTGGATACATGGAACATGTTTGAAATTGAATAATATATTATTTCATTAGGGAATCTCAATAAAGTGACAGAATTTACTTGTCCAAACTTTCTGACCAAAGGATATTAACATTAGAAACGAAACAACAAAAAGTATGGTTAAAGTTCTGCTTCCCTCAAAATTAAAAATAGAATAAGTAAATTTTCTTATTTCATGACCAATTGCCAGATATCATAGGCAACCCAGATGAGCCCTGCAGACATTGTGCTAAGTGCAATAAACCAGTCAGAAGACAAATATTGCATGACTAGTTGCAATCAAATTCATAGAATCATAGAGTGCAATGGGGGGTGGGGTGGATATGACCTGAGCTCAGGAAAAGGGAAATGAGTTGCTAATCAAAAGTTGGAAAATTTTATTAAATACGATAAAATTTGAATGCAGCGCAGCCATTCATTGTCTATAGTCAACAATAATATATTTACTGTACATCTCAATCTTTGTTAAGGGAATCAACTTCACTTTGTATTCTTACATTATATAATAAGAAATTACATTAGAAAAGGAATTGTGCAAAGATATGTAGAATATTATTCCTGTACATTTGGAAGTTTAAATGACATTTTGTAGGATTTGCCAACTAAATCTGATCAAATGTAATTTAAAATTCTAACAGACCCTAAGTAAGTAAAGAAACTTAAAAATTTGTCAAAGTTCTGACTGTATGAACAACATTAGATTCAGAGAGTTTTTAAATGGACTCTACCAAAAATTTAGGGAACAGATAATTCTCCTATTTTTCAAAACCCTTTCAGAGCATTAAAAATTATGGAAAGATGTTCATATGATATAACCACAAGAATAAAATTGTTGGCCAGTAACTTACTATCATAGATGTAAAAACCACAAATAAAATGATAAAGCAAAATAAATGAATCAATATTCCAAAAGAATGATAGATGATCACCTATTATGCTTATTCTAATAGAATAGATATAACATACAGATAGAATAGATATAGAATGTTTGGAAGTATTCATATTTTCAATTTGCATGAACAGATTAATGACATAATAATTTATTATTTCTGGAGGAAGGATTTAATAATAAATAACCACCACCAAATTGACATGAACTTTCATTTTATCCTCTTGCTTTGGTGCTATCTGTTAAAAATATAATGTGTTTATGCCTTTTATTCCCAAAATTCCATTTTTAAATTTATGCCCCAATGCCAACACAAATGCCCAATTTAAGCCCCAGTACCAGAAAAAAAAATGAAATAAAAGCAGAGCAATCCATATATAGGAGGGCCTCATTATCACAAACCAGGAAGACTAGAGGATCAGTGTTGAGGAAAAAACCTGAATGCTCAGCACAGAACTGAAGATGTTTGATTCATTTTTTCCCCATAATGCTACCCAACTTTGCTGACAACATGCCACCTTTCAACAAGCCTCAGATTCTCTCCTGTATTATTGGAATCAGGCCGATTACATACCATTTTAGGCTTGGGAGGATTCTCATAACTTTTACCTTTTTTTTTTTTTTTTGGTGTCATTTGCTTTGGGGCTTATTTGCACAAACTTCAGTATGAGGAAACAGCAGATCAAACAATGATTTAACTGATATAGATGCACTCACTGGGAGTTGCTTGGTCTCTGCTGAATGTGTGATGCACATGCAGGAATTAAAATTATTTTGTTTGTGAATTTTTTTTTGTTTTTCCCCACTTTTTACCTTTATTTTTAACTTAACTTGCTCAAAAACAAATGTGCTAAATCCATGAATAAGGTGCTCTTAGTGTAGCATGAATGATTCATGATGAAGCAAAAGTAAAGCCTATGTATATAAATTCATATAGAAAAGGCTGTGCTGGATACATACCAAATCATTGCCTTTTATCTTTGGTGAGAGAAACAGAACTGGATAGTGGAAGATGGAGGTGTTACCTCAATTTATTTATTTATTTATTTTATTTTTTTGCAAGGCCTGAGCACTGTCCCTGGCTTCTTTTTGCTCAAGGCTAGCACTCTGCCATTTGAGCCACAGCGCCACTTCTGGCCATTTTCTGTATATGTGGTGCTGGGGAATCAAACCCAGGGCCTCATATATATGAGGCAGGTACTCTTGCAACTAGGCCATATCCCCAGCCCCAATTTATTTAATTTTTAAATAATCATAACTAAATGTGTTTCTCTAAAAATAACCACAAGAATGAAATTCAAATATTGTGTAAGTAAAAATAATTTTAAGAAAATCTCAAAGGAAGGGGGCTTTACTTCAAAATCACCTCACTGGTTCTGCTAAGACAGGTAAAGTACATTTTTCCACTACCAAAGAATGCAGTCTACCTGACTACTAGTGGCTCATGTCTTGTGTCTCTTATCCTAGCTACTTAGGAAGCTGATATCAGAATATCTCAGTTCAAAGCCAGCTCAGACACACACAAACCCATAAGACACTTGTCTCCAATTAACTAGCAAAAAAATGGATGCTCAAGTGATAGATCATCAGGCTTGGGCAAAAAAGCCAAGCAAGAGTCCTAAGTCCTGTGTTCAAGCCTCAACACTGAGAGGAGGGAGGGAGAGGGTGAGGAGAAGAGGAAGAAAGGGGGAATTGAAGAGGAGAAGGAAGGGGGAGGAGGGGGAGATAGGAGATGAAGGAGAGAGTGGGAGGGAAGGGAGAGTGGAGAAAGGGGGAGAGATGGAAGAAGAAGAGGAGGTAGGAAGAAGGACAAAATGAGGAAAGGAGGAGAGAGGAAGAAGGAGGAGGAGGGAGGAGAGGGAAGAGTAAGGGATGAGGAGGGAGTTGAGTAGGAGGAAGAAGAAGCTGGTAATGTATCAGTTGTTTGAAATACAGGAAGCCACTCATCTCAACGAAAGACTGCCGTAATTGGATTTTGTGACTGTAAGGTACATGAGATATATGAGAGAGTAAACTCAGTGGCTTTCTACCAAAGAATGCTTTAGTGGCTTGGTTCTGATCTCTCATGTTCCTCTCTGTTCTAAAAATGATTTAAGCAGGCTGTGAGTTGGTTCAAATAATGACTCTAGGATAACCATTGCAGCTGCTGTCCTTGAAATTTTAAGCATTTGACTCTTCTGCTTTCCATCTCTTCCAAATGCCCAGGTTTTCCGAACTTGTTGAAGCTTTTCATAATGCTTTATTTGTGGTGTTAATTTCTCCATTACTTCCATTGATAAATCCCCATCTTTTCATGTCCTACTGACATAGTCAGTGTGAGTATATGAAGACAGGGTAACAATGTCAAGGTAAAATGAAGCACTGTTGGCCAGTATTTGTGCAGAACATGTTTCAGTGCCAAGATGGAGTGGGCAGAGTCAGGGACATTGCCACACAATAAAAATACTGGGTCTCTGCAGGCACAGAAATAGCTCATTATTCTTGTTAAATAAAACTCATAGTAAATCACATAAAATCAATTGGTAGGAGACCCTGGCAGATTAAAAATTGTCTCCGCCCTCTCATTAATTAGGTGGCTACAGTCTAGGGTTGATGGTTGATACAGTTAACTTTGAGAAATATCTTTTTTACGCACAGAAAAGAAAGTTTTCATAATAAAACATTATCTTCTAGTTCTTTCATTAATCTCATTACATGTGCGTGGGGCGGGGTGGGGGGGTCATTGAGAAAGGAGCGGAAAAGAGAAGAGAATACCATTGAACTGATAGCTGTGGCCTAGGAGTTGCTTCCTGATAATTGTTCTCAGTATATTCTGTCTTACTTAAAAAATTCTATAATCAAAGTGAGCACTGGCAGCTCCTGCCTGTAATGCTAATCAGGAGGGTGAGTATGAGAATCATAGGAAGAAAAGTCCATGGACAGAAAAGTCCATGAGACCCTTATCTCCATTTAATAACCAAAAAGCCAAAAGTAGAGGTGAGGCTCAAGTGGTAGACTGCCAGCCTTGAGCAGGCTAAGGTATAGCACCCAAGACATGAGTTCAAGACTCAGTACACACTAGTCTTCCTCCAACATTCCATAAGGAAAATAACAATAGCATCCTGTGTGTTACAGGATGCCTTCTGCAACTCTGGAGTGGACTAGGGACAGCAAGGCTACCTCAGGGTTTTGAATTCTATGGTTGATAAAGTTCTGTGGGAAGCAGGCTCTGAGATCAAAAGTAGCATCAAAGACTTTTGATTGGGAGATTCTGTCAAGAAGAAAACTAGCAGGGTTGTAGTACATGGAGCTGGTTCACAGGAACACCAGCACTGTGATACAATCAAATGTCCTTGCAAAAACGTCTCCCATTCTGAATAAAGGGCAGGTTATAGCCATCCTAGGCATTGGAGATTAGCTGCCCCAGGAAAAGGCCCTGATCTTAAAGGAGGTGATTTCAGCCAAATCCTTTCACAAAGGATTCTCAGCTGTCACTCACCACACACTCATCATTCCTCTCTCTTGGAGTCTATACTGCCTCACATTAGTTAATGCCCTTGCTAATTGGGTTGTAACCTACTATCATTTATTGGAATACTACTGCATTATCATGTATGACAGTTGTCACTCAAACCTGCATCTAAAATGAAAAGATGGAACTCAAGACTAGGTCACTTCTCCCTCTGAATTCTAGATACAGCAGATTTTCTTGCTGCAAAGTTTTAAGCACTGGTGTTTAAAATAGAAGTGTGACAATTGATACTGCTTCTCCTTCAGCCGACAAGCCCACTTTGGTCTCTTTCCTGTGCTTCTGTTTAAACCTCTCTTGGGTAGCTTGGGTGAAAAGAGGTCACATGCATCTTTGACAGTCTGAAATTTTCAGGAACAGCTCCAAAATTTAATTAAGTACTGATTGTCTTCTATGCACATGAGAGAGATGAAGGAAATCTTCAGAAATAACAGAATTAAGCATGCTCTATTTTGTAGCCTTGTAATGACCTCCAGCAAATGCCTGACCTAGTTTCTGAGGGCCTTGAGTCCACTTGCATGAACAAGATGCCTTAAAAAGCTGACTCCGAAATCAAAGTCAAAAGCTGGCACCATCTATGGTAATGGAGCAGGGAGGGATGTCCTGTACCATGGATAGAAAAGACAAAATTTAAAATAAAATGAAAATTGCCTCCAGTCACTTAATTTAGAGGCAGCACAGATACTAGACAGCATTTCAGTTTGATGGTACCTTGAATTAAAAGAACTAATGTGTAACGGATTTTTCTTATTACCCCAACCGTGTTGGAAACAGATATTCTCTAGCTGTATTAAAGCTTAAGGGTGGCACCTCCTGCTTCTGGCCCCCAAAGGATGGCTACTAAGCAGGCCTGTGGCAGATGCAAGTGCTGTTCATAACAGAATTGCATCCTTCCTATTCTTACTGAGCACTTCTGAGTCATGACTCCAGCCTTGGCTTTTGTTGATTATTGTTGAAATAGGATCAAAGGCCCGAGTTACAATGATTTATTTGCGTTAGGCTTCCCATCTTGCTGGGATCACAGGTGCATCCCCCATGTCCCAGCTGTCCTCGAGGCCTTGTTCCTGTAGCTTGGGGTGACAGACATGCATTACTGCACCCAGCTACATGTTGAGATGGAGTCTTGTGAGCTTTTCTGCTCAGGGTGGCCTTGAGCCATGATCTTCCAGATCTCAGCCTCCCAAGTAGCTAGAATTATAGGCATGAGACACCACCAAGCTGGCCAGAGTCCTTACTGGTCAGCAGAGACAATGATTTTGTTGTTCTACATAGAAAACCAAGTCCATATCAAGAAAAGAACATCTCATGTCAGGGAAGTTTTAAATTCTGAGTTGATTCAAGTGTTGATTCCTTTGGATCATAGGAAGAGGCCCAACAGGACTCTTTCTTACCTTGGCAATCCTCTTGTAAATCAATACTTAAAGGCTGTATTTCTGCTATTGTGGCTCATTGATGGTGCCTTCAGAAATGTTCCATGCCAAAACCCAAACTCAAACCAAAACCCAAAAAGGTTCCAATGGCTGCGTGTGGGTGGCTCAGGCTTGGAATCCTAACTACTCAGAAGACTGAGATCTGAGGGTCACAATTTGAAGCCAGTCTAGGCTGGAAAGTCCATGAGACTCTTAGCTCCAATTAATCACTAGAAAACTAACTGGAAATAGCACTGTGGCTCAAAGTGGTAGAGCACTAGCTTTGAGCTGAAGAGTTCAGGGACAGCACTTGCCCAGGCCCTAAGTTCAAGTCCCATGACCAACCAAAAAAAAAAAAATCCAATTAAGTATGTTTGGGAAATACTGTTTCCCAGGTTCATATTAACATATTAAAATACTATGAACTTTCAACTTAAAAACAAAACAAAACAAAACAGTGAGGGCTGGGAATGTGGCTTAGAGTGCTTGCCTAGTACGCATGAAGCCCTGGGTTAGATTCCTCAGCACACATAAACAGAAACATCTGGAAATGGCACTGTGGCCCAAAAGGTAGAGTGCTAGCCTTGAGCAAAAGAAGCTCAGGGAAAGTGCCCAGGCCCTGAGTCCCAAGCCCCAGGACTGGCTAAACAACAACAACAACAACAAAAACATGATGAATCTGGGTTTTTCTAATCTTATTTGATTTATAATGCTCCTTCTTTTGGACAACACCGTTATAATTCCTTCACATCTCCCCCCCCACACACACACATACACACAAAAGTGTGCATCACAGTTTGGGAAATCCAACTTGAGCTAAATTTCCAGTTTGTCGGGCAGTAGGGCAAGATTGCTGCCATTATAGGATTCTCCTTTCAAATCCAAACTCAGTCTTCTCCAGGAATCATCTCATCACTTTATGAAAGGGGCTCTCAGAAAAAAATGTTTTCTCATAATCAGTCAAATCACTCTCTCCTTTCCATCCTCCCCTTTCTCCTCTCTGGATTTCCCCACCTCTATTCTGTTTAAGCTAAATGCAGCTACTTTTTCTCTATTTTGCAACTTCCTTGAACAGCAGAGGATCACCCTAGCTTTCTGATAAACTCTTAGCATGTTTCAGACATCTTCAGGTTTCCACTTGCTTTTATTCAAAGAAAGTCCTCAAGAAATACTGAGGGATAATTGAAGACAGTAACATTATGGATTAGACAATATTCACAATCCATTCTCAAAAAGAACGATTAAGAACCCAGGAAATTCTGAAGTAGAGGAACCCCGTGGCTGGGATGGACAAGGAGTTAAGAAAATGTTTTTCATATCTACCTGGAACTTAGTCCAGGAAGTGTGGGGCTCACAATAGCACAAGTCCAATGTCATTTGGGATCTCAATAAATATTCATGGATGAATATATTACCCAGAAGCAAATTACTGTCTATTTGGACTACCACTTTATTCTTTGAGTCAAAAGGTACAAGAAAATTTCATTAGTTTCATCTCACATCAGTTTTTTACCCCCTAAGGACACTATCAATTCTAAAAGCCCTTGAGAAGCTCCCTGAGGTACATTGTTTCTTGCTTTCACCACTTCCCCACTTATCAAGTTTTCTCATTGTGGTCCCTTGAAAAACATTGTAACAGCCTCTTATTGTAAATAGTGGCTTCTACCCTCAAATTTACCTCTCCCCAAAGAAAGACACAAAGGCAGCTCCAGAGTAAAGTATGAGGAAGAGGTAGTAACTATTACCCCACTAGGATCTATATGGCATTATAAATTTCTATGAAAATGGGAATTACATAGAATCTGCTTTGCTTTCAGGCAACCTAGTTTCCTGACTGAGCATGCAATTTCATGCTCAGGCGCATAGGAGGATAGTAGTTCTACTCCTGAGTCTAAGAGAAAGTTAGACAGACAGGTGGACAGACAGATAATAGATACTTGGGTGCAGCTTTATAATCTCTGGAATTATCAAATCAACTTTTACCTTGTAAGTATATATTTTCTGTACAAACTACATTTAGTCTGTTAAAAAAATTACATCAAACCTGTGAAATATACCTCCAGATAGACACATAAAATGTTGAAATGCTCCCTATATAATATTTTTTTCACAAAAAGGAGTGTGAGAAATCTTATTCTGTAGTGCTTTCCTTGTGAAAGGAAAATTTAATAGAGAAGACACAAAATTATGACATTCATCTCAGACTCCAAGTGACAAAGAAAGCCTAGCATAACAATGGATTTCTTCATGCCATGTATTTTAACTAACCAAATGACCCAGGTGACATGTCATTCATTGCCATCTCCCTGTATGCAGGAAGCCGTCCAAGCCTTCAGACTTACTGCTGATGGAATGGGAATAGTAGAAGTACTATTAGAACTTGAACAAGAGTTAGTATGTGAATGATCACTAGGTAAGCATTGAGTTGGAGTGTTCCTAGGTTTGGGGAATAGTATTTTCCAGAGCAGAAAGAGAATAAAAGCCCCAGTCCTCCTGGGAAATACTCCAACCATGGGACACAAGTGCAAGCACTGAACAAAAAGTAATGCGAAGTGAAGCTTGTAATTGTTCACCTTGGTGAGCCAATGTCACTGGCAACAGCTTGGCTTTCCTTCTGTGGAGAAGCCACTTTTACTTACAGTATTGTGATCTGTTGCCCTGGCCTGCTATAATAAGTTAGAAATGGTGTCAGAATAATTTGATTTGAAGAAAATTAACTATGAGAGGTTTCATTGGACTTGTATTTGCTTTATGCAAATTAAAGTTGCTTCCTTTCTAGTTACCTGTGGCAGGGATGTCAAGGTACCATGACAATTTCTACTGTCCACACCTGGGATTTAGGCATGGCTGGGCCAGCTTGGCCAATCAGTGGGAGAGAATGAGTCACACTCAGTGCCATATGTGCGACAGCCATCTGCATGGGGTGAAGAACATCAATCTAAAGGAAAATGTGCCAAATAGAGCATGAGCCAGTAATAAAGACATCACTCAGGAGCCTACATTTTGGTGGTGATTGTTTGTGAAATCTGCTCCTCATCCAACCTTCTGATTCATACCTGCCCTCTGGGAAGAAGGAAGGTTATAAATAAATGCCACCTATGGAGGCTCAGGAAACTGCCTTTGGATCTCTTTAACAGAATGTCATGTGGAATGGAGAGAATATTGTGACACTTAGTGTAGGGCAGGCAGAAGAGAAATCTTGTGCATCGCAGAAGAGCCAGGAATATTGAGCCACCAGGAATGACTCAGATGATGTGAAATACCCTAGAAAATGTCTAGAAATACTATAGGCAGAGGCATCAGTAGGTGGGGAAGATGATTTACAAGGAATGTAATTTCTGTCTGTGCCGGTAACTGACCATTTAGGTAAGTGTGCCAACTTGCATTCTCTGTCCCTCCAATGTGGTCATTGAATGATAACAGAGAAAGAAAGGGAATGTCCTCATAACCACAGGGTTGCTTCTGTGTAAAAACCAGTGCCACAGGCACCAGCTTCACCTGTGAGATGTGCAGTCAGTTTGAGGAGGAAATGCCTGGGAATCTCCTCTATTCGTGATAACACTGGAGCCACTGGAATTGTAGTATTGGGTATGATATTGAGGAAAATGGTTATCTATGATCAACACAGTTGTCAAGTGAAGAAAAGGGTAAGGAAGACAAATGTTGCAGGCACAGAGGAACATGGATGGGAAGAGTTTAAAGCTGCCATTGCGGCTGAAGAAACATATTCAGGTTCTGGGTGCTGTGTGCAGCTGGCCTTTGCATTCTGAGGAAGGTTAGTACAGTGGGTCCATGAGATGATTGTCCTGGTGTAGCTCCTCTTTTCCTCACCACCACAGATCTATTAGTCAAGATATTTCTCTACATGGTCCATGGCAGATGGATGCACTTAGGGCAGGATGGACTTTTACCTCACCCATCTAGCTGGAAGTATGAAAACGTTAAAAAAAAGTGTCCCAAGAGGATTTTTTCCAGCTTTTAACACAGAGGGGATACAAAAAGAAGAAAATAAGTATGCGAGACTTTACAATATCATATTTTATATAAGGCTCTCACTAATTGTTCTTTCTCAATACCAAATATAACTTTCCTGGCTTCATTTCAGATTCCCTGGGCATCCACCCATATGCTAGAATTCTCTCAGAAACCATTCCTGCCCAACCTGCTCTTTTTGATTTTAATGCTTAGAGAGTGTCTCCCCTCAGGGTGGGCTCTCTCTTTTTTCTTATGGTAGCCCCTGGAGAAAAGGAGCAATGAGTTCTCAGGGAGGGAGAGCAGGATCCCTCCACTGCTTTACACATGGGGAGCCCCACACCAGGCAGCTTATTAGTCCTTAATGTTTTCCTATTTCATGTAAGAAACAAGACTGTCACAACAGAGGTTGTGTGACAGTTCCATGCACAAGGGCCATTACCTAACCCTCTTGTGGTTACGTCCTAAGCTATGGTCCACATGGCTGGTGAGGCTGGTGCAGATGAATAACCCCCTATCAGTTCCCATTTGACTTGTTTCTCCATTCACAGGAGAAGTCTAGGTCAGGAAGAGTGAGAGATCCAAAATTGGACTCTTTTTCTTTGCCAGGAATAAGTCAATCTTGGCATTCTAATCGACCCTATGGTACTACAGCTGATCTCAGATGTTCCAAACTCAGAATGTAGAGATAGAAGGAATTGTTTCTTTCAACCAAAAAACTTGTTCAAGAGTAAAGCTTCTGATCGAAATCTTTACCTTTTCATCTTCTCTGATGTCAGTATTCTATTATTCTAGTTATTTTTGCTTTTCTTTTAGTAAATGTGTCTGTCAATTTTCCTCAAGAAGATTCAGGATCTGTTCAGCAAAACCTTGAACTCCTCTGTATCACCTAACTGCAGCCACAGTAAATGGTGGACAGTGTATGTAACAGCCCTACCCCCCCCTCCCCCGCAGCACAGCATAGCTAGTGTGTAAATGCTGTTTCTGTGCTTGGCTTTCATTGTGGCAGGTGAACCATGGCAGAATCCCATCCTATATCAAAGCCTACTCATTGTAGTGGGACACAGAGTAGGTGGAGACACCCATGGGGGCTTGACTGCAAGGGCTCTGTTTTTCCATGCAACCATTATGCCTGCCCAGTGTGAGATCACTGTGGAGACTGCACCATTAAGAACCCTGAAAAGGAGGATTTCTTGGATGGCGCGCAACACACTTTTGTGCAGATCTGGAAAGGAGCCTCTGTGAAATAATTCTGGTCATAAAGAGGCGACTCTGTGAGAGGAGGGATCGGATTCCACGGCCCAGGGGTTCACACATTTGGACCTTAGCTTAAAGTGACATTAGCATTTAGGACTCTCATGTGCCACAGGTCCTGGAGGTAGAAGCAGATAGAGTCCTTGATAACACAAGGGTGGCTGTCCCTCCCAACCCCAGCAGTGTTCTCTCCTGGGCTGGAGGCAGGGGTTGGAGGAGGTATACATCTACTTAATAGCTTGTACCCACTTCACATCAGATCCCACTGAACTCTCCCAGAAGGGATGGGGTCTTTGGGCTAGATGCTTCGATGAAGGGTTGGTGGTCACAGATTAAAAACAAAGAGTACCCTCTATGAAACAAAGCAGACTGCCCTGTTTGTCCTCAGTCTACCTTCTTCCACTTCCTGGTGTGTTCTCCTACAGAGGCACTTTGGGCTCACAGGATGCTTCCTCCTTTTTCTAGACTCTCACTGACCTTTATTTTTGAGTATCCCTTGACATGTGTACATGTGTTTTTGTTGAAAACTGCCTGGGATCCATTTGGTTATGGATTCTAAATAAATACATGAGAAAAAGAGGATTACTTCCCTGCCAGCTTGTTGCTTAAAAAGCAGTGAAGTCTACATTGCGTGACTTGGCTGTTGTTGCTTTTGCTGGGTCCCATGTCGGCAGCCAGCAGGAGTGCAAACAAAATCTGTCCTTTTCAACACTACACATTCCTTTCCTGAGCCTAGGGGAAGAGGTGGCAAAGATGGTTTGCCAATCAGGAGCCTGATAGCCTTTCCTTTAGTGAATTCCCCCCCCCCCCCACCCCAGAGTTTTGTAGTTTTACTGGTAACAAAGGTAGTGGTGGCTTTTCCTACCAGGCATAGAACATTCTTGCTCATTCCACTCAGCTCCTGGCTCAGTTGCCCCTTCTGCCCCTCTGCTTTCCTTTAAGGTCCTTGCTTTGCTCATGAGAAAATTTTCTTCCATCTTCTCCATTTCATATATGAACCTGTCAGAATTTGTGTTATGAAATCTAGGCTGTGCTTACCCCATAACTTCTGAGAAGGTCATTTGCTTATTGTTTTGGTAATTTCTTGATTGTTTTCTTGTTTCTCTCTGTCTCTCTGTCTCTCTCTCTCTGTCTCTCTCTCTCTCTCTCTCTCTTCCCCCCCCAAGTCATGGGGCCTGGGCACTGTCCATGAGCTTCTTTTGCTCAATGCTACCACTCTACCACTTGAGCCATAGCACCAGCTTTTTCTGTTTATGTGGTAGTGAGGGCTTCATGCATGCTAGGAGAGCTCTCTACCACTAACCCACCTTCCCAGTCCTCTTTCTTACATAAATCTCTTTTTAGAATACTTGTTTTTCTTATCCCCATCAGTCTCTCATTAAAATACAGTTTTTTTTCTTATCTCTACTAGCCCCCCTTCCTCCCCCGCCACCTCTCTCTCATACTTTTCTCTGTCTTTGAGGGCCGAAACCAGCTACTTCTCTTTTCATGTAAAGCAAAGGACATTGGACACAATCACAGGCTCATTCTGTGTGACTTTTCTCCCTTTCTTTTACTATGATTTCCATTTATCCTTTTCTGTCTCTGTTTCAGAAGTTTTTTTCTTCCTTCCCAAGGTTAGACCTACACATTTGTTCTGGATTTCGTTCATCCTTTTCCACTCCAGTTCCTAGTCTTATGGATTTAGTCCTGCCTTCCTCTCCCATGACCATATTTACGTCTTCAAGATTTCTTCTTCCTACCTATGTCATTCTACCTTGTTCCTTCCACAAAGCATCTTTCTCCTGATATTTTTCTTTCTACTCTTAATATTTTGGAAGAAATTGCATGTAAGTTGGCATCTCTTCCTTCTCTCACTCTCATAATATTCCTTTTCAACTCCTACTTCCATGAATTATGACAAAACTACTTTCTTGCCAGACATGGTGGCACCTGCCTATAATCCTAGCTATGTTGGCCATGGAAACAGTATGATTGTGAGTTTGAGTGTAGCCCTGGGTAAAGTTAGCAAGATCCTATTTCAAAATCCAAAACCAACCAAACAATAAACACACAAATAATTTTTAAAAAGACTAGGGGCACAGTACAAAGGTCCAGGTAAATAAACAACTTTCTTAAATATTATCCATAATCCTATTTTCCAAATCTGTGATGATTCTCTTTTGGCATTCTATAGGATTTTTTTTTCTTGACTTTGGTTCTTGACTTCTTTTCTTGATTTTCATGTGTTCCCTCAGATGCTCCTACCTCTAAAATATCTTTTCCCATGCCATCTGCTGCTTCTTTTGGTATTCTCCTGTATTCAGTCTTAAGAAGTGGTGGGATTTTGCTTGTTTTGTTTTGTTCATGCAACCCTGGAGAGTGTACTCATGGGCTTCCATTTGCTAGGTAAGTGCTCTATCATGTGTTTTAGTGCCAGTGGTTTTTTTTTTTTCTTTAGATTGTTCCTCAGAGAGGGTATTGCACTTTTGCTCAGGCTAGGCTTAGCCCATGATCCTACTACCACTTCCTCTCAAATAGCTGGGACTACAGGCATATGATGTGGCACCCTGCTTGAGAATTATTTCTAGAATCTCAAGTGGTCTTTGACAACTCCTTTGAAATATTCCATCTGAATCTCGAACTCCTTTATCCTTTATCCTAGTGTGAGATTGAAATGAGTTGCTTTCTTCTACCAGAATATCTTTTTCTGATCTCTGAGATTTGGAATTCCTGTATCTTGCTATGTTGGATAAGAGATCTTTGTACCTCAGTCTTTCTCTTAAGTTGGGACTACAGCATAACAACCTAACTGGTTTTATTTCTCTTATTCTATTCCAATGACCAATCCCAGTTTCAGACAGCTGTGCTCCCCTCAAAAGCTGTCTATATGGAGGCCAAAAATCAGTTTGAACTTAGAAAAAGACATATGTCATTCTCACACTATTCTTGTTGTTACCTTATTTATATTAATTATAAAAAATAATTTATGTTTTCTTAATGATAGTTTTGTTTAGTGATGTGACTTTATTTAGCTTATATTATATTTATAGCAAACTAGAATACTTCTTTCAGTTTGTTGTGTGATAACCTATTTACTTTAAAAGATTAGGGCTATTCAGGAGCAACCAGGAGTCGGCAAAGATCACAAATAGACACAGAAAGCTCCAGAAGAAGAAAAGGGGACATACAGGGAGGGGAAAGAACTCACTGGCACAAGTTATAAGCTTCATATAAAATAAGAAAAAGAGTATCAATGAGCTATTTTGTTGAAGCATTGCTTCTAAACAACCAAGTTGTGTTGATGCCATATTTAACATTTTCAGTCTTTAGTAGACAATTAAATGGAGGAGGAAAAAAAATCACAAAAAATTAAAGACAACATGTGGTGAGGAATTGGATAACTATTTCCACAGTGCAGGAACAGAGGCTTTGTGGCCCCTAAAACATTGTGCGCCCTTTGCTCAATAATATTGATTTATAATTACTTTTTTTTATTCTTTTGCCTTTTAAACCTTATAGAAAATAGCAAGTGTAGCCAAAAGTCAAATGATGCTGAAGTTTACATTCACCCATGCATTTACCTTCCCCAGAGACCCTGCTTTCCTTCAGCTTTGGGTTCCTGTCCAGTGTTCTTTCGTTCCAGATAAAGACTTTCTTTAGCATTTCTTACAGCGCTGCCCTAATTGTAATGAATTCCTTGAACTCTTTTTACCTTGGATTGTTTTGATTTCTCCCTCATATCTAAAGGATAGTTTTGCCAAATATAGAATTCTTAGTTGGTAATTTTTGTTGTTATTGTTGTTGTTATTCTGTTTTACTTCTAGCACTTTGGATGTCATCTCATTGTCCTTAACTCTGTTGTGACTGATGAGAAATCAACTGCTAATCTTATTTTGCATTGTGTTGCACATTTCTTATGGTCTAGATGTTCCTTGTCTTTTGGCAATTTGGGATATTTTAGTGTAGATTTTCAACTTTTTTTCTACTGTGGGACTTGTTGAGCTTTTTGATTTTATAGATTCATGTCTATCATCTACTTTTGCATAGAGAGACTTTTAGTAAAGTAACAAAGAGTTGGGGGCAAGGTTAAGGTAGTAGATTGTCTGCCTAGTAAGCTTAGGCCCTAAATTCTAGTTGCAGCACTACTATTAACAAATAAACAAAAATGTTAAGGTTTTACTTGATTCAAAATTTTGTGATTTAACATTGTTTGTGCTTCTTGGATAAATGCTCTATGTTTAGTCTTTTGACTAAACTACACTGCTTTCCATAGTGATTAAACAAGTTTACACTTGGACATGGTAAATTATACATGACTCTAGACATTCACATAATGAAACCAAAGGAAGATATTCTTAGGAGAGGATCACAAAGTATCAATAGCTATGCCCATATTAACATATAAAATGATGTTCATTGAGCTCCAAGAAATGGAAACACAAGGATTTTACTTTTTTGTGTATTTTTTCCCTATTTCCCCTTTTTGTTGCTATTTTTTATTTCTGTACCTTTTGTCTTGTATGTAAGTTTATCTGATTTGGGGAGGAGAATGGGAAGCATAGAAATGGTGAGACAAAGGGTGAACTAATTCAGCAGTGATACTTGCTCAACACTATATTTAAGATAAACTATATGACTTGAGGGGGCTAGAGGTCAGGAGGGAAAAAACCTGGGAGACAATGAGGGATGAGGTGACTCTATTCAAAAAGACATGTACTCAATACCTGATTTAGGTAACTATAACCCCTCTGTACATCACCATTACAATAAAAATTTTAAAAGTGATGTTTATTGAAAAGAACACCACAAAATGGAAACAAGAGGTCTTTTTCTGTTGTTATTTTGCTTTTTAAAAAAATCCTTTGTCTTTGTTTCTGCTTTTTGTACCTTTTGTGTTATATGTAACTTTATCTGATTTGGGGAGGTGAAGGGAAAACAGAAAAATGATGTGACAAAGGGTGAACTAATACTGCAGTGATATTTACTAGACACGATGTTGAACATGAACTGTGCAACTTCTGGGGAAGGGGGTTAGGAAGAAAAACTGGGAGAAAATGAGAGAAGAGATAACAGTGTTCAAAAAGAAATATACTCATTACCTGACTTATGGAACTGTAACCTATCTGTACATCACCTTTACAACAATAAATGTAAATAAACAAATAAATAAAACAACAGTCTTAAAGAGGGTGATCTGGTCTAATTCAATTAACCTCATGGTCTTTCAGATCCCTAAATCTGTATTCTTCACAGTAATCAAACAATTCCTAATCCTACATATGTTTTATCCACAGAATCAATTTTAAATTCTTTGATAAAAGCATACACATAAGAACATACATATATGTATATCTAGACTTGTATTTTTATTAGTTGATTGTACAAGAGTAGAATACAAACCTTATTATATCACTCAGAAGTTTTGTAGACACAGTAATTTTCAATTCAGGTAATGTTGTATCTGCATTAGCAAACAATGAGCTTGAGGTTTTCTTGCTGACTAGTGTAGTGACATGATGGTGATATCTCCAGCTGGCTTTTTCACACTGAATGACAATTACACGCATGCCCCATGATACTTGGTGCTCACAAAGCATAAAGAGAAAGGAAAACAGTGATCTTAGGTCCAGGAGGGAAGGCTATAACCATGGACAATGTGAACAAACACAAGTCCTGCTAATTGAAAGGGAGGATAGTTAAAATTTAGCGATGTTGAATTGGGAATAGCACCAATGTTCGAGAACTTGAAGTTTGCTAGGTGATTGAATAATAACATAAAACATTGTTTCTTCCTCAAATTTATAGCACCAAAAGAAAGCAAAGTTCTCCTTTACCCTCTATTTTAAAAGAGTTATGGAATGCATAGGTTTGGAATGAATTTGATTGAAGCTATTATTATTTTCTATAGTGATGAGGGGATGTATTGTACCTTTTGCATTAACTATGACATTCTCAGTGTGTGACTTTGGATTAACATGAACATGTCTGATAGTTCTAAATATCAGAGTCTCTATATGACCAAATATTGCCATTTTTTACTCCCTGTAATAGTTCTAGTGTTTATGGTACACACATAGTAAATTATTGATAAGCAGTGAACAGTGATATATTAAGAAAAAATATTCTTTGCACGTTACTTAGTAGTACTGGCAGCTACAGTGGGAAGATTTTGGCCTGGAAAGTCAGAAAGCCTAGGTCAAAGTCCCTACTTGGTCCCTAACCATGTAATTTTGTCAAGCCCTGGGATCTTTCTTTTGATTTTTATTATTATTTTTCCCAATTTTCATAGTGAAGACAGGGCCATCACATTTTAATCTCTGAGCTATTTTGAAATAATTTATAAGGAAACATTAGAAAGAAAAAGAGTGACTTGGAAATGATACAGATTATGGTGTTCCCAAGTTGGAAATTAATCTTTTCAAACTCATTGTTAAATACATGGCATCTTTTATTTGTGGTGCTGTTGAGTTTTAACTCAAAGCTTCATACTTGCCAGATAGCACTCAATTGCTTGAACCATCTACCTGCAGTCTTTTATAAATTAATTAATTAATTTAATTTTTGGCTTTGGTTACTTTTGAGATCAAGTCTTATATTCGTTCCAGGCTCTACTGAAACATAATCCTCCTCTATGCACCTTCTGCAGTGCTGAGATGACAAGTAACACACCAAAATGCCCAGCTTTTTCTGTTGAAATAGGGTTCTCATAAATTTTTGCTTCCTGGCCTGGAAATGTGATTCTCCTAGTCTCATCTTAGATTCTCAATTAGATACAATGAGAGAAACCCAGATATTATTGTTTGAGATGAGGTCTCACAAACATCCCCTGGGATGGCCTTGAACTATGATTATCAGACTCTGTCTCCACTATAGCTAAAACTATAAGTGTGAACCATCAGAACTTACCACATCTAAGATTTTTAAAGACAAAACATGAACAAAAAGCAAGCAATAACAAATACTATTTAACTTTTGTTGATGATGGGAATACTGGAGCACTAACTAGGTATCATATTCAACTAGTGTGAGATGTCCTGTATATTTTCTTATATCTTGTCTGCTTTATTATCACTCAAGTGCAGATGCTGTATTTATGAACTTACTTTTATTATAGCTTTGATTTTTTTTTGAAACAATAAAATTCAAGCTCAGGCCCTCATGTGAACTAGAAAAGTGCTCTACTACTGAGCTATATTTTCAGTACTCCTAAGTTCTTTCAAAATGTCAGGATCTGATGAGTTTTATTCTCATTTATCCAGTTGTCCCCTCGTGTGCATGTGTGTGGGATGCATGCATGCATCCCACACACACACGACTAATTTTAGCAAGCTTTTGGAATTCAGCTCACATCACTTCTTCCAATAATTATTTTCTAATTCTTCTTTTCTACTCAAGATTTGGTGAAACAGGTATATAATAGTATATCCTCAGGAGATCACTAGATCACTGAACTCTGTTGTGTTAATCTAAGTTGTTTATGTGTCTTTTACCCAAACCACTGCCTGAAATCCTTGAAGACAAGATTCATGGGCTGTTCGTTATGAGGTCTGATAGGTAGCAAATATTCTTTCCTGGGTGAATAAATGAATGTGTGGATAATGTATAAAAAGCTGTCCGAAAAGAAGGAAAGACAGTGTGTGATATATTTATCAAATGAAACTTCAGAAATAAGACCCATTTGTCTAGTTGTGTTAGTATTGTTCTTGGAAGCAGGAAGTTAATTTTTGAATCATTTCTATTAATCAGATATGTAATTCTAGACCTAAGCTCTCTGCAGCTCAATTTTCTGACCATAAAAATTCAACACTTCCCACTGCCTCACCCTTAATAATTCTACAGAGGCAGAGATATTAGCAATTACTCTATCTTCAGAAAGAAAAGAAAGTGTACTATTTACTAAACAAAAACAAATAAAGGTAGGCTATGAGTTTTTGTGGATTATTTTACACTTCAAATCAAATGTAGATCTTTGTGCTGAGCCCTCATCCAGGGAAACAACCAATGTCTTGCAGAGTAATGTTCAGAATGGCACACAGGCTTCTGGGAGAAATAAGAAAAGAAATATTCAGGTAGTACTTTCAGAAAAATTTGAGCCATCTTGTTCCAAACTAAGATTAAAAAGCAGATTTCTTAATAGTTCCCTGAAGGCTTGAGGTCCCTCCGTCCCCTAATAAAAGCAAGCTGAGATTTTTACTGTTGTTGTTATTTTTGTTTATTTATTTGTTTTAGAATTAACATGAGATAGAGGATCTCTAACAAGTTTACTAAGTTTTTCAATAAGTTGTTGCTGGCCCCACTTTATCAGGACACTGCCTATTCTCATCTGGGAAAGGATGAAATTTGGCCTTTCTTTTTAACAAAGAATATAAAAGAGATAATATGTTAATCACATTTACAATGATTTCACATTACTTCGAATATCCAATTTTGTCTCTGAATCTAGAATTATAAATTTAGCACATTTTAAATCATCTTTTCTACAAGAATGATAAAATACACTTTAAATCAATATTGTATGATAAATACTGTGTAATATTGTGGTTCACTAATGAGATAATGACCAGAAGTTTTTTTTTCAAAGACATATATGACTTTGTCTATAGTGTATCTGATTTCATAATAGTTTAAAAGGACTTAAAAAGAAATATCTTTCCAAATAATTTATATAAAAACACTGAAAATGGAGAAAATGAGAGTGAGCAAGAGAAAGATAGAAGGAGGGGAAGGATAGCAGAGAGAAGAGGCAGAGAAAGAGAGAAAAGAAAAAAAAAAAAGAGGAAGAGGAGGAAAAGTAAGAGGAGGAAAGGAATAATAAAAATTACCTGGACTAATTTCTTAACTCCTAGGTTTGTATATTTGCTTTGGCTAAAATTTTATAAAGAATCTGACAATTAGCTAAAACTAGTAAAATAGAACACTATTATTTATGGGACTATATTTTAAGAAATATTAAATGAAAGGCACCCAAGGAAAGCATATGATTTTCATAGTGTTTTGATTTTCCTAGATAAGACATTGATATTGATACTTTTTCAGGTGTTCCACAACACGAGTGAAGAGAACTGAGTAGAAAAAAAATTGCCCTCATGTAAAATCATGTTGCCACCAAACAATCCAAACACTGGCCATCTCTAACTGCCTCCAGAATTCCCTCCTACCTCTCTGCAGGCGATTTTCACATCAGCCCAGTTTCAGGAAATCACAGTTCTGCTTTCTGTCACCCTTGATTTGTGAAAACAACTGTCTTTGCTTGAGTCTACCTTCGTGGGCTAAGTTCATTTCATGGGGAGACAGCTGCATTATTGTGGTAAACGAGAAGGCAGAGCTAAGTACTTATTTGTCTTTTTGTCTGATAATGGCCAGATTTTTGTGGAAGTAAGGTTTATCTGAAATCACAGGCTAATCAGTCAGTTTGAGAACATGGTTAAACAAGAACTATAAAACTGAAAAAAGATTTACATCTGAATGTAGATAAATATCCTTGGAGATATTTTGGAGTTCACAATTCTAGATGAACTAAGTTTTCCTTTTCTTTTTTCTTCTTTGAGTCAGACTCTTTCTATGTAGCCCAGACTGACCTTGGACTTTTGATCCTCCTACCTCAATCTCCCAAGTGTTAGGATTACCAAGCATAGTGACAGGCCTACATGGTTCTACATTTTCTATTCTTTTTGTGTTGTCGTGATTGTTTTGTGTCAGTACTGAGGCTTGAACTCAGGGCCTCCAAGTTCTTCTTTGGCTTGTTTGCTCATAGCTGACATTCTACCATTCTCCCCATCCTGTTCTGTTATTTGGTTGGTTAACTGAGGTTAAGAATCTTATAATTCTCAATTCTCAGATCTCAGCCTTTTTGGAATAGCTAGACTTACAAGTGTGAGACACTGGCACCAGGCTTAAACTTTCTTTCTTTCTTTGACTTTAGTTCCAACATGACAATAAATTGGGGCTCTAATAATTTTGTGTTTTACATATCCATCATGCAGAATTGAGTTGGTGACTCTTGACTCGTAAGAAATATTCTGGATGTTATTTTTAGGTGATTTTTTTTTGTTGTATAATTTTACTCTGCTTCAAACTTTAAAAATGATTAACAGTCAGGGCTCTGACTCCACAGCACCATTTGGCTTTAGTACAATAGCTCTGACTGCTGGACATTTGATTTCATATGGCTACAAGTCAAACATTGTTAGACAGATGTTTGCAAAAGAATTGGAATGGAATTGCCAGACTAGATTTTTATGTTTGTGCCACAGACCAGAAATAGACATTACATTTTGTTCTCAAAATTTATTTGGGCCCTGGATAGCCAACTAACAGCTATTGTCTTTTTGGGATTTTCCAGTTAAAAAAGCAATTGTACTTAGATGACAAAATGTCACTGTTAGACCTGAGTCTCCTAGGCAAGGAGAAAAGTAGATTCCCAGGCTTAAAAATCAAATGCCTCTAGTCAACCTCTGTACCCCACTTTTATCCCATTCATTAAGATTTTTGTGAAGCCTGGCTCAAATTACTGATAACTGTAAGTTTAACTATTCAGGAGGCTGAAATCTGAGAATCATAGTTTGAAGCCAGTGGAGGCAGGAAAGTCTGAGAGACTCATCTAATTAGCTATTTTTAAAAAGCTACAATCAGAGCTGTGGCCCAAATGGAATAGTACCAGCCTTAAGTGGAAATAGCTCAGAGGCAGGGCCAGGCCCTGAGTTCAAACCCCTGGAAAACACACACACACACACACACACACACATTCACACACCCCACAAGATTTTTGTTAAATTCAGCTTTAGTTTGTTTCTATTTAAACTTGGGAAGCTCCTATCCAGTCCCATTGCAGGAAAAGTTGTCTTTGTAAAGTGTTTTTTCAGAGATTTCTTTTTCTACTTTGTAATCTTTGGTAGAATAAATAACTCTGAACCATTTGGTGCCAAGTTTCCCTTCTTTCTTTGTGGAAATTCAATTAAATCTCCCCTCTCTAAGTTATTATTTAGAAATTTGGGAGAGCATAATTTATTACAAGTCAGGACTCCCTGTCTTTCCCTTTTTGCTTTTGTAGATGAGAACTATGGCATATGCAGATTATTGAGAAAGGAAAAATAATATCTGAAAAAAGGTGGCTTTTTTAAAAGGCACTAGTAGCATTAGTGTCATGTCTGAAGCACCCATTTGTGTCAACTGTACAGACCTTTCAATGGAAAATTGTGCTGCACTACCTTTTAAAGTATGAAATGCTAATTTGGGATTTACAGTTTTTGAACTAGAGGGCTGCATTTTGCATGGGATTTTGTTTAATTTCCCAATGAAAAAAGGCATTTGAAACACAACTGCCTACAGCCAACTGTCAACAAAAATCCACGGTAATAGCCGAGAGCCTGTCATGATGTATGTGGTGATGTGGTAATCTTCTCAATTTAGCTGGATATGTCTTCCTCGTACAAAATAGCTGAAAGTCTTGCTAAGCACTTATGAATATCGGGGGATGTTATTAGGCTGATAATGGGACCAGATTAAGTAAGTGTACACTGGTTCAATGTGTCAGTTAACGAGACTCAAAGTGGGCTGATGCTTGGTCGTTGGTATAAGGGACCTTTGTCTCTCAGGTTTGCTACAGATTTGCATGATAGTGTACTGAGTTCCATTAGCTGTGGAAGTGGCTTTCTGTGGGGAAAAAGTTGTTCTGGTTCTCCCTCCCACCCAGAAATCTGTTTTTGTTTATCATGAGCAAGCAAATAATAAGTCTTTGGAAATGGAAGTGAGTGAGGAGGGCAGGATCTGAAGTCTCATGAAGGGGGGAGGGGGTACGACACAATGAGGACTCTTCTTACCTCTACACTGAGGGCCAGGGTTGAGGGTAGCATCTGTTACTTCAAAGCCATGATTGTCTATGACCTGGGAAGAGAATGCTTTTGGAGATGCTGTATTATAATGGTAAGAATCCCTTTGAATTCTAAACAGCAACTGGCAAATGCAAGACAGAAAATAATGCTGTGTGCAAGCCATTCTTTGTAAAGGCACAAAATTGGTTTTCACTTTTTGGATTGCCATTAAAACTGTACCACTAATCCTCTTCTACCTCCTCTTTCTCCTTCTCCTCTTTGGACTAGGCCTCACTATGTAGCCCAGGCTAGCCTCATACTGCAATCGTCTTGCCTTAGCCTCTCTAGTGTTGAGATTGCAGACCTATGCCACCACACACAGTAACAAAACTTCTTATATCATAGCAGATTTAGAATCAAATGGCCCTAACCATGTATTTGTTGCACTGTTGTAAAGCTCTCAGAACACATTTCCTCATCTAAAGATTAGATTAATTGCAGTAACTACCTCACAGGAATTCTGTTAAAATTAAGTTCCCTAATGTCTTTAGGGTACTTAGGATAGCACTTGACATATCACCAACATCTTACAAATTAGCTATATTCCTTATACTATTATTATTGCCAACAATATTATTATAAAAAAAGATGCAAGGAGGAATCTGTTGAATAACCTGTTGTGAAAGATCCATTCGATTTTCATGATTATTACATTTTTGTGAAGATGAGACAAAGTATGAATCATGGCAAGTTACATGGAACAGGTTCTAAGAAAATAGTACCATGAGTGAAAAGAACTTGCTGTGCCCACTGTGTGTGAGCACAGTCTACTTACTGCCTCTCTCACTGGGCTCTACTCTGCTTCTCTTAAGACTTAGGCACCCTCTTCTCTGCACCTCACTGATGATGATGGGCCTCTGAAGGAGGCATGTACTTACAGACCCAATGTGTGTCAGTGACACGTATTGGCACACTGTTAAGAAAAAAACAGCTGAGCCAAACCAATTCCTTCCTTCCTAATTCTGTGCTTGAGGATGGAGACACAACTCTCAATTATCAGTCCATGCCCAGAGTGTCATGAAGGGGAAAAGATAGTTAACTGTGGTCTGGGCAGATGCACAAATGAAGATGGAAAAAACAATAGAACAGAGAAAAATAAAATAGCCAATCCTGTCTAAGAAAAGTAGCAAGCATGTAATAATAATCTCTCTTTTATATTCTTTATTTCCTTCTGAGTTGCTCATTGAAAATATTGACACCACCATGAAGGAGGAGTCCCTAATTCTACCTGTTTGGTGTTTGCTAAACACTCAAGACTGAATTCTATTTTTCCAGAATCATGATAGCTTCTTTCTTCCCTTACAAATAATTGATTTTCTCTTTGCTTTCCTGTAGAGTGAATTTTTTACTAGGAAAGTGGTACTGGGTTTGTACTCAGGAACTTGTGCTTGCTAATCAGGTGTGCTATCATTTGAGCTATATCTCCAGCCTTCTTTTTTTATTTTCCAGTTATATCTCATATGTATATTTGGCCAAAGGCTGGCTTTCAGACAGCAATCTTTCACCATGACACTTACCTGGTTTGCTAAAATGAGGATCTTGCTAATGTTTTTCCAGGCTGGCCTCAAGCCATGATTTTTCTGATATTAACTTCTTAGTAAGAAAGTAAAGTTTTCAAAATGCTACATATATAGAATTTTAAATAAAACAGACTTAAAAGTGTCCAATGGGGTAAGTTCTTTTTTATTAAGCAAAGTCTTGGGAATGAAGGGTGGTAGAAATAAGAGAAAAAGCAATTAGTTCTTTAGGTCTTGTGGACTTGTGACAAGGTCTCTGTATACATGGTAATTACTTCTACTTGGGATAGATGGATGATCAATAGGTAACATAAATAAGCATGGAAATTATTCATGTGAGGACTTCTGTAAGGGGATAGCAGTATAAATATAGGAGATCTGTTGGAGTTTCAGTGATGGGTTTTCTTTAGCATCAAATGATCTTTTTGTGTGTTGGTTTTTGGGCTTGAACTCAGAGCCCCCAACTCTCTATTAGCATTTTTGCTCAAGGCTGGTGCACTGCCATTTAAACAGCTTTTTGCTGGTTAATTGAGGATAAGAGTTTTATGGACTTTTTTGTTGAGGCTGGCTTTGATCCTCAGATTTCAGCCTCTTGAGTAGCTAAAGTTGTAGGAATGAGCCACCAGCATGGGGGCTAGGATCAAATGATTTTGATGGGTAACTGTTGTTTCCTGAGTCAAAAATGCCATATGACCTGATTCATCCTTTTTGCAATATCTCTTAGCCAATGAAGATGGACCAAAGATGGGTCTCTTATCAAAGAATATGTCCTAAAATGGGCATAGTTACACCAGTTTGGCATGTGCTTTATATAGATAGATGCCTTCCTTTTCTCTCCAAGGTGACATTAAAAAAACTATCAATAGGTTATTGAAAGATGTTTTCTTTTTTCTCTTGCCCTATTTGAAATGGATTGGAGCAGTGGATGATGGAATAATTATGCGCCAAGCTGACTTTCCACTGGGCAAAATGGGTTCTCTGAGTTAATGAATGCAGCCACTCATTCTCCCTGTCATTATGACACTTATGTCTGAAGTGACTTCCTGAGACTTAGTCTTCTGTTTGGATCTGGGAGCAAGTAATTCTCTCTGGACAAAAAGAACTCTTTCATCGACTGCCTGCCTCTTGTAACATCAGATTTTAGACTACATACAGACTTTTAGTGAGCAACTCATATGGAAATCATTAGTGTAGAAGAGAAATTAACTATCATTACCCACTTGCATCTTTTCTGTTTTAGAAATGATTTGCTGTTCTGTCTCAAGCTTTCCAACTATTTTGATGAGAATACATATCCAAGTTGGAGACGTAAGTGTTTTTTTGTTCTCATTATCCTTTCTTGTTAAAACTGCATAGTTGATTTCTAAAGGTTGACATCCCCTTGAGTACTCACAATAGGAGGAAGCAAGATTGCTGTTGAGTGCCTTGAAGATCATTGAATACCCAGAATAAACCTCCTACAGGGTACCAGACCCATAATTGTAAAAGTAAAGAGAGATCTAGAGCATAAGAATGGGAGTATACCGCACACAAAATTGCAATTACCAAGCAGCAGAATTTATTGAGCATGGAAAATTCTGTCACTAAATAGATAAAGAGGCCTCTTGAGTCCTGCTAGAAAAGGTGTCTCAGCAGGAGCTTTCTCTTCTTCAGGGATTTTACTTGAGAAAAAGAAAGTTACACCTAGGCACACTGACAAGTAATCATTTGGATGGATAAATGGGGCCAAGAGATCCATGGACAACTTCTCTAGAAGGTGAGTATTGACTGATTGAGGTTTTTGCTAGAGACCTTGATCTTGACATTCTTTTGCAATAATGGTTTTAAATTTTTCCTGTGAAAATATGATTAGAAAAGAATGGTCACTACCACATGTATTTTCCATCACAACTGACATGTCATGAAATAATATCTGTAGGCAAGTATGGCTACCCTTTCTTCTCATTCTGATTCACGTCAATGAAGAAAATTGTATTTACTGCTTTTTATAGTTGGACTTGGACAAAGTGTGCATTTTCCCTCTTCTCCTCTCCCTTTCCCTCCCCTCTTGTTACCTCTCTTTCCTTCCTTCCTTTGGCTTCCTCCTGCTCTCCCTCTTTCTCTTTTTTATGTCCTCCTCCCTCCCTCCTTCCCTTTCTCCCTCCCTCCCTTCCTCCCTCCATTCTTCCTTCCTTCCAAGACATGCTCATCTTTATCTATATCATATTCATTCTTAATTAAATCAAGCTTTTGACATCTGCCATGCAGATACTCAGCCCTTGTTGATGTGGAGAATTTTTGGTGGTAGAATCCATGTGGGAGGGGGTAGCAAGGTCTTTGCTCCCACATTTACATTTATATGAGGTATATCATAAACTGAGGTACATTTATATGAAGTATATCATCATCAACTAAGTATAATTAAATAAAGTAATCACAGACTAGGATGATTTTTCAGGACTGAGAGAAAGACTGTGTAGAATGATGGTTCTTCATCATGCATTTGGTATCGAGGCCCATCCCCTTGTCATGACACCTCTCCAAGATGCCTCCCTAATCTTTGACAAAACAGTAGATACTTTAATTTTTCCATTTTATATACATAGCTATGGAATTGTAACTAAGTCTCCCACCCTTTCCAAAGAAATTCTTATCTAAAAGTCTCTCCTATATACACATTATATAGTTGTCAATAAGCCCAGTCATAGGCAATTTCTTTGGTGGATACAAATTGTACTTTATAAATCTGGAAGCCAAAAAGCATACATTGTTGCATTGTGGTTATTTGCACACATGTCTGTATCACTTATTAAAACACCAAACTTTTTGAGGTAGGTACTAATCTGTCTTTTCATCTCCCCTGAGACTTAGCACCATGCCATGTACATAGTAGGAACTCATGGACTTCACTTGAATTAGCAAGATCTACAGGCTCTTGCCAAAGATATTAGTGAATGCATGTTTGAGGAAAATTAACTAACAATTATGATAAAAACGTCAGTATTCACATGAATTTTGGCTGAGCAGATACATTTCCTTACTGGTGAACATAAGGCTTTTCCGACCAATGAATCTGGTACACTACAATCCCTTGCCAACCAAGCCTGGTAGATGAAGAGGAAGGAGGGTAGCCAGAATACGGTCATTGTCATATGATTGACATGTGAGTCTTTCCTGCCAGGACCACAAGCTTTTGATCTGTGTGTCAGGAGGTCAGAGATAGATAACTCAGAAGTATGGAGGCTATTTCTGACTTGGTTTGAAGTTCTTGAGAAGCCTGTACTGCCCTCCTATAGTGAATGATTTCCTAGCACTTCTTTCAGCAATTTGGGTTGAATGGTTGAACCATCCCTTTGGTGAGGATTTGAAGATGAACAATCACCTTGTTTTTTAAGTGACCACTATTCTGTTTGAGAGGCAAGATTTAACATGGAACTAGTAAAGGAAAGGCAGTGGGGATGTTTCTCCTTCCCCTGAGGGATCTTGCTTGCTTGTGCACAGACACACACACACACACACACACATACTTGTGCATGCACATATCAATACAGCTAAAAAGAGAGTAAATCAGAATAATTATACTTCAAGCATCTTACTATGGTTTTGTGATTAGAGATGGCTCAACACTATGGCAGGATGCAGGGAACTGGGCAAGGACACAAAGAGGCCAGAGAGGCAAGTGACTAGAAAGCAAACAAGTGTGGTTCTATTAGCTAACGTGGGTTTGATGCATATGCATCCATCCACAAGGTAAATTCTTGTGAAATTAACAATGGGAATATCCAATTCATTCAACTGTTCCATTTGTTCATGCATGGAAGGAATGTTTTTTTAAATATTTTCCATGGGAAGGAATATGACAGAAGGTAGAAAAAAGGCAAAAACCAAAGAGGAAACAGATTCATTAAAGATTCCTGCAGTTGTAACATGATAGCTGTGACAGGGGTTAAGGTGCTTGCTACTGGGAAGAATTTAGTAGAGGCATTTAACCTCCTAGTGATGGTCATCTTCACAATTTGGTTTTGTTCATATACCTTTTAGGAGGCTGGGATACTAAGGGTGGATTTGTCCTCCATTCTCAGCTTCCCAAGGTCAATCTTCCCATCTGTATGTGAATGCATGCAGATGATTTAAATCGAATGGATCAACGTTTTCATCCCCCCCTTTATTTCTTATTTATTTATTATTTTATACTTTGCCCCATTACAACTACTTTCAATGGAGCCATGTTTACTCATCATTTTCAGGAGATGCTAGAAACTGCATCACAAAAGCAATTTCTTCAGTCACTCACTAGACATTGGAGGATGTTTTCAATGAGCTGGAAAACAAGGCTGAGTGATGTATCACAAAACTTAGCTTTTATGTTGAAAGGTCCTATTTTGAATTGTACTATATTAGAACAGAATGTACTGGAGACAGCATGATATGTGGTAAGAACAAAGGTTTCAGGTACCAGGGACCAAGAAGCTCCTCCACTCCAGTACAGAGCACCTGCCATGATTTTATCCATTTTCCCTGAACCTTAGTGCCTCCATCTGTAATATGGGATTTATGACAGTGATCCTGGGTGTTTTGCCTAAGCATTAAGGCAGATACAATATTTGAAGGCTCTGAAACTGTGCCTTGCCTTATTAGATGGTTTAGGAAACACTTGTTTCTTTACTTATGGCAAATTTTTTGGCCTGTTCTACTTGCAGCAATTCTACTAGTTTCATGACTTCCAAGGGGTATGTGCCCCTTGTCATGTAAAGAGCATTGGAGGGAGAAATTAAGAATTTTAAGGGGAAGGAAGGGGGGTAGGGAAAGCAGGAGAAAACAAACAGGAGAGGGGTAACACTACTCGAAAAGAAATGCTTTCATTACCTTACTTAAATAATTGTAACCCCACTGTACATTAGTTTTATAATAAAATAAAATGAAAGGGAGGAAGAAAAAGACAGAGAGAAAGAGAGAAAGAAAAAAAGAAAAGAAGGAAGGAAGGAAGAGAAAGAAAGGGAGGAAGAAAGAAAGAAAGAGAGAGAGAGAAAGAAAGCAAGCAAGCAAGCAAGCAAGCAAGAAAGAAAGAAAGAAAGAAAGAAAGAAAGAAAGAAAGAAAGAAAGAAAGAAAGCCAGAAAGAAAGAGAGAAAGAGTTTTGTTGTCCAGGTCTATGGAAGGTGAGATGCATATACCTCATTTTTTCCCAACATCACAAAGAAAAGAGAAGAAAAGATGAATGTATATTAAAAGGGAAGAAACGATGATTGTATATTAAAACATGAAAACATGAACAGACTCTGCTAGTGTTATACAGAGATGAGTTAATTGTTTTGGCTTAAATATATTTCCTGAGGAACAGAAGCCCCCTCACAGCGTGCATCGTTATGTATTTTAGACAAACAGCACTTTGAATCAAATTATAGTACATGCATAAAATATTAAAATAAGACATTTCTAACAAATCTTTCTAACTTAGTGCCTAGCTCTAAAACAGATTTATATGTGGATAAGCAATAGGTGCGATAAATGTGGTACAGATACCACAATTTAAATTGCAAATCAAGAGGGCATCATGGGGGGAAAAGGAATGCAGGCTTGAAGTACTGGAGAGAAGATCAAGCTATGCAATATTTTTAGGCTGACTGTCTGATTTGCTTTTATGCTGCCCGAGTGTGAGCTGCTTGTTTGATAAATTCTGGTATCTGCTCTTTAATATACTTTCTTCAGCAGCTCAATTTAAATTATCTAATTAAAAATTTGTGTGTGGGGTGTGTGTGCATTGTTCCTTCTTTGATGGTTGAAGTTTTTCCAGTGTACATTTCCTGGAGGCTTAAAGTTATTCTAGCCAGATGGGAGATTTTTAGGAAGGCATTAATGGTTTCTCAGTTTGCAAAAATGGTAAGTGAAATGGGAATGATGGCCCTGCCCATTCTCCAACACTGCCTGCTTTGCCTGAACCTTCATCGTGGATCTTTGTACTTCTGTGATGTTTTTGGATCATTGTCATCATCTAAATAATCCATGCTCAAAAGTATTAAACTTATTTCTTTTATTTTGAAGATGGTGAGGGTATTGAGTGAATGAGCAGAATATTTCTGGGGGTAATTATTCTTCTCAAATACAACAGGCTTTCTCTAAAGTTGAAAGCCTGGAATGTTCTGTTGGGATGAGGTTGTGCCTTGGGACTTTCGTAGTTTCCAGTTTATCCTTTGCTCCTATTGTATCTGGATATAGCTAAAGTGCTCAAACTTTCACAGGCAACTTTTGAGCACCAAAACTCCTATGAAGAGTAGAGAGAGAGACTAGTCACTTAATCTTGCAACAGTACTTCTCAGTGCTGACACTTTCAGATAGCTCTTTTAGCCAAAATTTTACTTGCAGCTACACAGCTGAAACTTCTCTCCTTAGTGATGAGTAGTGGTTGCAGTTGGAGATCCCTCTTCTTAACCTGATGTTTGAAATTTTTCTTTCAATTGAATACTTCCAACATTAGCTTTTCTTCATGAAGAAAGTCTGTAGAGCCATAATTTATTTTCTTCTAACACATTGTATTGTATCAAATTTTAATATCTAGATTTCTGGTTTAATTAACTCACCTTTCTTCTCATTGTGCTTAAAATAATTATTTCTGCAACTTCTTTTTTCTTGGAAATTGCTGAATTAAAAGTATCCAAACAGCCATGTACCAATGGCTCACGCCTGTAATCCTAGCTATTCAGGAGGCTGATATGTGAGGACTGAAGTTTATTTTATTTTATTTATTTATTCATTTGTCAGTCCTGGGGCATAGACTCAGGGAGGGCCTGGGCACTGTCTCTGAGCTCTTTTACTCAAGGCTAGCACTCTACCACTTTGAGCTACAGTGCCACTTCCAGGTTTTGAGTGGTTAATTGGAGATAAGAGTCTTGTGGTGACTTTTCAGCCCTAGCTGGCTTTGAACTGTGATTGTGCTGAAAAGTTTTATTGACAAAAATGTATCTGTCAGTGCTTACCTTGTATATATCAGTAAACATAAATGACAATTAAGATGACATATACAGAGGATCAAATGAAATACATACAAAACCCTGAAGCATCACCTGAAATCAAGGACACAGTGATCCATTCCTATAATGACCGAATACAACATTAAAATAGACATGTAAAGTGTTGGATTTATGTGTCTGTCACAGGAGCCACTGGCCAAATCTCTAGGGAAAGAAGGTAGATCATTGATTACTGATTTTGTTTTATAAGAAAAAGTCATTATTCTGAGTAATGTCTATCTATTTGAAAAACATATTCATTATGGGTAAGAATTACCCAAAAGCTCTTGGCCTTTTCGTTTTACTTGTCTTCTCCCTGTCTGAAGAACCTCCCCCCCTTTCCTCTCCATTCCTTGTGTGATTTCTTTTTCAAGATCCAGATGAAGTGCCACCACTTTGTACCAAGTCTTCACTGACTGTTCAAGGCAGCAAGCACTCAGCAAATGTGTGCATTCTATTGCCAACACACCAATTTTAAGTGAAGTAGCAAGAACTTACTTGATATTTCAAATTCCAAGCAAATACAAGCCTTCACCTTTGGCCTCATTCATTCAATCCTAAGCGTTTTGAAGGTAGTGGCTAGGCTTCCTACCTACTTCACAACCTCCATATATTTTGCACAATAAATGTAGACAAAGGCATGACTAATTGAAAATCCCATAATGCATCAGCAGTTTTCATGATGGGAATGTTCTAGCAAGGATTGCTACATGCCATCATTACAAATCTCTGTGGTAAATACTTAGTATATATGTCAGTGTTTATAAAAAGTATCATTGTGTAAAACCTCCATTCTATTTAAGTGCCCCTAGTTTTAGAAGGTATCATATGAATGCTATAGGTCTTTTTAAGACAATCTGTATTTATATCTTTATCCTTTGATGTATCTATATCAACTTTTAGATCCTTTTGAGACACATACTTACACATCTAGAGGTCTAGATATTTAGGTAAAAACATAGCAGAATCTCTCTGTCTTTCAAAAGGTCTGTTGTATTGACAGATATAGATAAATTGATATAACCAGATTATTAAGTTGATCAGTTTCTATCCACAGTCTTTTCTCAGTAAGGCAGTGGGACATGGGTGATATCTAGTGAGCTTAGAGACATTAAATATGACACTCACATCATTAAAAGTAGTTTAGCTATTCTTGGCTCCATTCACAAAGAAGTCCCCTTATGCTTCTTTTAATTGGCAGGATCTCCACGTGGTATCTATTTTGCAAATATGGTCAGCATTGAGGTCTGTTGCTGTGCTTGTGTCTGCATATGTTCTCTGTAGGTGACCCTCCACTCTGATCATATAATTGGTGCATTGTATGAGGACATACTGTATGCAGACAATGCCTCCTTTGCCGCTCCCCCTACTTTTTTTTTAAAATCCTGAAATATGGTTGATATGGTCCATTGCAAAATGAACCTATATTGGAAATGGCAAAATTGTAATGTAAAATATACTGGGGTCAGTGGGGTGTGCTGTTTTTTGCATATATTTTCTCTCCCCTGACCCATGCCATTCCCCTACATATAGGGGAAAAAAGCTTCATCTCACACAGAAATGTGATGTCCTTTACTGCCAGAGGCTGTTGCTGTTTTAAATGAGGAAAAAGCACAATGCATGAAGAAGGAAAATTAAAGCATATTCATTTTGGAAATTAGATATGGTGTCAGGAGACTCTCAGAAAATAGCCCTGTTTGAATAGAGCCTGCACTACAAGAGAGTTCACTGAACTTTTGACCACTATTTATGCTATGGAAGCTTTTGAAATAAGGAAGACAGCAAAACATTTCATAGCTGCTTAATAGCTGAGCTCATTTTTCTTTCTTTTTTTCCCATCAGACATTTGTCTATTCCTTCAGTGTATATAAGATATGCAAACATCATGTAGTTTATTGGCAGGAGTTTGTGTTAATGTTACCAGGTTAGTTCCAAAGCACAGAGCTACTAGTTTGAATGAATCTCCTGGCCAGCTTGGTGACCTTCCTTACCCTGCAGCACTGTCTGCTGTCTGCCAGTGGCAAGTCTAGAAGGGGCAGTTCCAGCCAGGGTTGCACAGGCCTTGATAATGACAGTGAACTCTTTAGGGGTCATTCTGCAAATGCAAAGAGAATACTTTTCACAATTCCCAGGGTCTCTTTATGCAAAGTTGCCCAGAGATGGGGGGATGATGGAAAAGGCACTTTGTCTAATTTCTCCCTTTCTATTATTTGGAAGAACACTTCTCAATTTGTGATCATCCCTGTTCTGCTTCATTGCTTCCCTCCTGCCGAGCACAGCCAACCAGCTAGGTTAAGTGGGATTCAACAACCCTCCTGAAGGACAGCCCAGATTTTTTTTTTAATTTAACACTGCCTAAAGAAGCACCATAAAAACAAAAACAAACAAACAGGCAGCAGAAGAGTTAATCATGAGTGCTGGGGTGGGGTCACTTAGAGGTGGAAAGAGAAATCTAATTTATAATGGTATTCATGAAAGATATGCTTTAACTTTTATACAGTTATGAAACATGAATCTAAATATTACAAATTACAGGTTGTGAGTCTATGTCAGCTTTATTATTGTTATTACTATTAATGTAATGATATCAAACTTAATGGGTCACTGTATTTGTTTAATTTATTTTTCAGGAAAGCTTTAACATTTCATTTCTATTTGAGGTCCTTTCATATGGCCTGTTGGTGACTTGCCTCCCCTGGAACCATTTGGGCCCTGTCTCTCTCAGGATTTGGGAGTTTCTGGTACTCTTCCTTGTCTCTTCCTGATCACAACCAGACTTTATTCTCACAGCTTTGCCCCTCCCCCTGCATCTCTGCCAATCAGCAGCCTTATTTCCATTATGGGGTGATTCAATATTGAGATTTTAGTAAAAGCCTTAAGATGGGGTGAGGACAAGGGATGCAAAGCAAAGGTGCAAGGAAGGGATGGATCAGTCTATGCTGCAAAATGTCCATTCATCTGGAATTGACTGTTCCCTAAGTGCTTTTGGTTTGGGAAATAGGGACCATATGTCCTCACCTGTAATCCCTTTACAGACATATTAGAAAGCAAATAAAAACAAAAGCAAACAACAACAGCAAAAAAAAAACACCTTGCGGCGCTGTGGCTCAAGTGGCAGAGTGCTAGCCTTGAGCGGGAAGAAGCCAGGGACAGTGCTCAGGCCCTGAGTCCAAGCCCCAGGACTGGCCAAAAAAAAAAAAAAAAAACCCTTCAGCATGAACACATTCCATTCCTATTTTATTCAGCCTTGTGTTTTTCTTTCTTTTTTTTTTTTTTTCAAATTTTTATTATCAAACTGATGTACAGAGAGGTTACAGTTTCATACGTTAGGCAATGGATACATTTATTGTACTGTTAGTTACCTTGTCCTTCATACCCCCCTCCCTCCTCCCCCTTTCCCTCCCCCCCCCCCCCCGGAGATGTTCAGTTCACTTACACCAAACAGTTTTGCAAGTATTGCTTTTGTAGTTGTTTGTCTTTTTTTACCCTGTGTCTCTCAAATTTGGTATTCCCTTTCAATTTACTACTTCCAATACCAGTATACACATTTTCCAATATACTCAGATAACATTACAGAGATAGTGTAGGTACAACCACAGGAAGGTGACACAAGAACATCATCAATAATAGAAGCTACAGCCTTGTGTTTTTCTAAGGGCAAGGGAAAGAGAGAAGGAGGAAAGGAGAGAGAAGGAGAGGGACAGGGAGAGGGAGAGGGAGGAGAGTGGGAGAGACGGGGGAGAGAGACAGAGAGAGAGAGAGAGGCCACCAAATTCATCCCCACTCAGCATTATTCATTAAGGGAGGATTTTTTTTTCTCCTCTGGACTGGAAACTTCTCTTCTCTCACTAGCCAGTAACAGCCCTTCTGTTCATCCTTATGTCAAACCTTCAAAACAGTACTAATATGATCTCTGACAATTGGAAGGAGCGAGGAGAGTGTTGTGAAGGCCACTCTGAACTCAGGACAACAGCTCCTTTTGATGGGCTTCTTTCTGCTAGGGTGTGGAAGACTAAGATCTGTATGCTGACCCAGGCCACAGGCAGAGAGAAACCTGAGACTTGCTTTAATCAATATCTTGGTCTCCACAACCACTCTCCTCCCCACCTGGTTTCCTGGTCTCCCTGAGGCTTTTTGGCAACTCCAGTAGCCATGTTGCTTTACTCTGGCTTTGTGAGAGGGAAGTCACAGGGAGCCCATGGGGACTGCTTTGTGTTCCATGTTTGTCCTATCCCCTCACCTTGATGCATGACATTGAGATACATGGGATGAGGGTGTAGGAAAAGGACAACATCACGCTGGCTGTTACCTGTTGGGCAAAAATAACCAGGATGAATGACATCAGTTAGGCACTTTACAATTTAAAGATAGAGAAATGAGAAGTAAGGGATCAGATCTATGGAATTCTACAGCCTTCTAACACTGTTTTGCCTTTACCTCTCTATGGCATTGGACTTTCCCCATGGACTTGTATGCTCTGTGTTTGTTGATCACTCTTGCCATGGCAGTAGATTATCTCTACAGTTGTCACACCATTTTTTTTAATAGGCCCCAGTGCCCTTGCCATTTCAGTAGCTGATGGGGACTGGGCATTTTAAATGATGAAAATATAGAGGAAACAATGATGCACACCAACAATATTAGCCATCATGATTTTTTTTTCTTACTTAAAGTCCTTTGGAACAGAATAAGGAGGCAGACCTGGGAAGGATTACTGCTTTGTTTAATTGCAAATGGACATATTATAGCAGATATTACTGACTATATTAGTTTAGGAATTTCAAATACGACTTCAAGTCTGAATAGCATGCTATGGTTATCAAGTTTTACATGCAAATCTCTGTGAAAAGAAAAATTCCATCAGATAAGATGACTTCATTGAATACTGGGAATACAGTGTAGGGGTATCCTCTGGGTCCCAACCCAAGGGGAGTGATTGGCAGCCTCAAAGGATTTGTATTATTTTTGTGGTAGTCAAGGAAGAACTGATAACTCTTTTTTATAGAACTGGGTTTCCTAACACAGTGCACTAATAACAAGGAATTGAAGAATTGAAGAGAGTGTGAGAATTCTGTTCAAATCCTGGAAGGTACCTTAGGTCAGTGAGACTGTCTACTCTCAGCCAAGTTATAAGTGAAATAATTGATCATCTTTGCTATACAACATTGGTACAAGGACGGGCAATAGTGCTCAGATAATACCCAATAGAGAAATAGAGAATCAGGTTGGGGAGCATGGCTCCATTGGTAAAATAAGAATAAAGTCCCGAGTTCAAACCCCATGCTGTTGAGAAAGAGAGAGGAGAGGAGAGAAAGATAGAGATGGTTACTCTGGTTATAGCAAAATATTAGACAAATGAAAGAGTCCTTGGAACTCTTCCCTCATCTTCTAAAAGATGAATCCGTGTTGAAGAGAAGCCAACTATCTTGCAAAATGATTTTAGAGCTTAACATGGTCCATGTCTTTAGGTGCCCACACTAGCAAATTATTCTCTTCCCTTACCTGATCATTTGTCAGGTCAAGCCTTTTATGGTGACCATGTGTGCAAAGGAAGTGTTCTTCTGAAGTATGTGAATTATTGTTTCCTTTTCCATTGGAGTTTTCTAATAAATTTTCTCAGAGCTTGAGCCTTGTATTTTATTTCCTTTTCTTAAGTCCTAGTCTCTGTTGTTCTAGCCCTCCTCCAATTCCATTCTACTGAAATACTTAATTACCCACAGAGTCATTCCTGTCTTAGTCTTCTTTTCCCTAAAGAGAGGAGAATATTTGGTAAAATAGCCATGAAACACATTATCACATAATTTCAGGGTTCAGATTTTGTTCTTATTGACCACTAAAACTTTTCTTTATCTCCCTCCCTCCTTTAGCTGTTTTTTTTTTCTTTTTATAAGGGGTGGGTACAAATGGATCAATGCCAAGACCTTTCTAAAGACCTCTTTCCTCTTTTAACATTGTTTTGTATGCAAGGAGATTGTTGAACATCAAAGAAAATTCAACCTTAAGGAGTTTTCTAGTCAAGAAAGAAATATTAATTGAAGAACATGAGGATTGTCCTCATCAACCACTTAAAATTACAACAGATTAGTAGAGGCTCATAAATGAATAATATAATCTGTTTTAGTCTAAAAGATATGGTTAGGAAACAGTTTAAAAATTGAAAAACCTTAACCTGCCAGATGCCTCAGATGGGTACAGAAATGTCCAGTGATTTCACAGAGCTGCTATGAAATTTAAATAACATAACATATAAAAAGTACTCAGAATAATCTAAGATTGTACTTAAATGCAGTTGATTATAATATTTTATATTCTGAAGCATGTATGTGTATATGTCTGGATATGTTCAGTAATCTATCAATGTTTCCTGATAGGGTCATCATAATACATACACAGTGATCCACATCAGCGAATAGGTTCTCTGTAGTACAATTGCATCCAGCTCTGGGAAATACAATGTGAGTGGCAAGAAACATCACTTTTAGTCATAATCTAAGCAGCAACACACCTCAGTGCAACTTAGCTTATAATAGATATAACAGAAGATTTGGGAAATACGGAGGAAGAAATCATGGTAGGTCTACTAACAGTTTAGATGAATACTGCCACCATCAACATTGATCCTACCTTAAAAACACAGCTCTGAAGCTAGATCTGTCTTTACAAAGAACTTTTCACAGACTGATTATGTAAAACCTGTAGTGTAGCTTCCTAAGATGGAATCTTGCTGGCAAAACAGTGATGCAAAACAGAACAACAATGACAAAACCCCCAGTAATATGGAGTTCTGTAAAAATGACTTAAAACTACAAGAAATCTAACCTCCCATTTGCTGTCATACAGGGCTGGTTTTGGAGAAATGCTGAACCCCAAATCCATAAAGCTGATCCTAAATCCCACCAAGAATACTGTGACCATGGAAGGCCACCCATTACTCTTGTCATGCTAAGTGAGGCATTATAACAGATGAGAAAGCAAAAGTTCACAGAACCTAAGAAAGGTACCAATATCACATGGCAAAGAAATGGTAGAACAAATATTTTAAAACAAATCTATTAAATTTCCAAACTCATAGTTTGAATGGTATAGGTCTTAATGAGCAGGACTCATGAAGTCATATGGAATAATGAAGTTCTGTCATTTTCTTGTACCCCCAAATGACTCAGCTTTTATCTCTCCCTTGACTGGCTCTCTAACTCTAGTCACAGCGGAATTACTTTTTCCAAGGTCCATAGACAAATACTAACTTTGTGAGGCAATTAATTCAGGTGTTAGGTAGGGCCCCACTAATCTATGATTTTTCTCAAAAACATAAAGTTCTCCAGTTATTTCTGAGACTAATTACCATGCTTTTATATTCATAGCCATTTGCACTCTTTTGACCCATTGTTTACCTCAGAAAGAACAAGAATGAGTTTAAGTTATAGTCTGACATTACAGTGAGATTGCCAATAGAAATCAGTGACAAGTGAGAGTTTATGAGGCAGCTTAACAGTGTCCTTATATTTTTGCCTACCTCATTGTACTGCATTTCAAGAGAATTATACAATATTTCTGTTATAAAGGGGTATTGTCGGGACAAAAGGGAGTCTAATTGAGTTTAATAAAGCTAGAAGTGGTAGTACAAGAGCCTCCTGGGGAAAGAAAGTTACAATCAGGATGTTCTAATATGACTAGTCTGAGTTATCTTTCAAGGTCAATATTTAGGCCCACATCTGCCCAGTTTAGAAAGGAGCTGTAGACAGAAATACTGAAGTCAAAGAACTTTCCTTTCCACATCAGAAGCCTAAATATTGTAAAATTTTAAAGAGTTAGAGTGCTGAAAAAGTATTTCATCCATCTTATACTTAAGAGTACTTATCAAATTAGGGTCAAGTGGTTGAAAAATATTCCCTATTCCAAAGAAAGCAGCACAGCCAAAATAGGGAAACTGAAGTCACAAAAGACACACATAATTCTACTAGACTGTCCAATATGGCAGCCATAAGCCTTGTGTGGCCTTCAAGATTGTGAAATGGGATGATTTTCAAATGAGATGGGTATGGTAAGTGTAGCGTTAATATTTTATCATTTACATTCTGAAATGATAATATCTAGAGTATGTTTGGCTAAATAGAAATCAAGATATCTTGGTACGTTTCTTTTTACTTAATGAAATGTAGGTATTAAGTAAAATTGTGTGTGTGTGTGTGTGTGTGTGTGTGCCCCTTGCATTTTGTTTGTAATAGACTGCAGTAGACTAATATAATGCATAAATAGTATCAACCGGGAGTCAGCGTTCTATATTTTGGCCTCATTTTAATCCAAATGCCAACATGCATTCTGCTCTGATGATGTAGGGATTTGCGTCTTCCTGCTTTATGATGTGGCTGCACTCATATCTATATTCATGTCTGTGTAAAACATTCCATCACCCTTGGAATAAGAGAAGTTCTCCCAGAAAATCCAGAGGTGTTTCTTTCTCACCGTGTAATCAGGCTCAAAAATCAGAAGACCTATGGCTCACATGTGGAAATATATTTTCCTGCATTTTTGTTGTTGTTTGTTTAAATAAAACCCCCAACCCCAAAGAGCATGATGTTGAATAAGCTACTGGAACAATTTATTCTTTCTTTCCATAGATGAAGAGGTGGTACTTGGCGCAGCTCATTAAAGAGAAGAGCTTGGCCCATGCCCTTGCTCTGTGTTTAATGATCCCCTCTTCATGTGCCACCTCTCTAATCTGCAGAGAGATAAGTACAAATTGTATCTATAATGTTATATTACTTAACTGTATAATGTATGATGAATCATAGAATCGCATCCCTACCTTGTAATTGGTGAGATGTGTTGCATGAGAGATCCCCTAATTCAACAGAGAGTGGTTGCTCTTATGCATAACTGCCTCTCTGGATCAGACTAATTCAACCTGCAAGTGATGAGAGGAGAGTTACAGCTTTTATATTTTTATTTAAAAAAGCAAAAGTATGGCTTAGGATGGCTTTATTGGCCCCTAGCTTTAAAAGACTGTTTAATAATCTGCTACTTGAATGGAGCCAGGTCCTTTTTTTCTGTAGGCAGCAGGGATGGGCTAACTGAAAACCAGGAATCTAAGAGGACTTGCATTAGATGAATGCATGGTCTTCTTTGAAGTGATCATTGCTTTTTCTGTTTTCCTTCTCCTGCATCTTTACTATCTTCCTCTTCCTACTCATATGCATCCATTATATTCTCTGCAGTGTTTTTCTTTTCAACTCATTCTCTTTTTTCTATATAGCTTACCTTCTGATGCTTCAGAGATCTTTCATAGTATCTGATTTTCTCTTATTCCTCAAACTTCTGGGCTATGTATTTCTTCTTCTATGGCTTTTCCTAATGGGCTCTTTCCTCAGTTCCTCACATCCTTAACTTTTCAAGCATTACTGAGAAAAGAAAAAGAATATAGCATTTTTGCCACTACCAAGTGACAATGTAGGAGATCACTTCACCATTCATTCCCTAGAATCCAATGAGTTTTTAAAAGCAAGCATTGCTGGGAGGAGCCATTGATGACAATAATGACCCCTGTGTTCTTGGCCTCTTGAAAATTTCAGATAGGAAAATCACTGCCTCCACAGAAACTAAAATAATACTTGACAAGCAAGTTTAATTAAGTCTATTGCAATTGTTACAACTCATACAAATTAGACTTCCAGCTAGATAGGACCATATGACCTAGTGAATCTGTCAGGAAATCTGAAGAGACCTGGGTAGAATAACTAGTGTTAGGTTGACTGAGACCTAAGTGGAAATCTAGTCTAGAGCCTGATATCTCAGCATCTTTGTCCTGCTCTCTTTCCATTCCTTCAGTCTGTTTCAGAAAGCTTCTTTTTAGGAGCTGAGTTCTATGATACATTTTTGGTACTGAAAAAAACAAATCTCCAATAAAAGTCACATCCACTTTGCTTCCAGCATTACATTTATCATTAAGCAAATGAATGAGATTCAATGACCCAATTTTTCATTTTTAAAATTTTCAGCTGCATTTTTTAAAGAACGATAAAACAGATTGGGTGTTCTTATCTTAATTTGATCACTCCTCAATTCTGACTTTCTGAAAGGAGCAGAAGGGCAGCTTTTTTACAGGACTCACTGATTCTGTCCAAACAGACTAAGGGATATCACCCAAATTGTCACCCTGCTTGAAAAAGTGCTAGGTTTGGAGGTTGCTTGCCTCATAGTTCTTTATTGCATCTGTGTTGCTTTTCCTGTGTTCTACTGTCTCACATCTTAATAAAGAGAAACAATTCATTTGGTAAATAATCTATAATACAATTTTCAGAGAGTACTCTGCCATTTCTCAACTGCCAGATAGATTTTAGTTTTATTTTGCACATAACCAAAGAAAACAAGGTTGCAGAATGATAGCAGCTTCTGCTTTTCAGCTATGAGATGTCAATAGCCCTTGATTTTGTTGCTGTTGTCACTAATTTCTGCAAGTTCAAAAAAAAAAGTCATAAGAACAAATTGCCTTTAAACATCCTGCCTTTATTCACAGTCTTCTTATGAGAGGGGCTTTCGATATATTTGTCATGTTTTTTCAAATCACTTTTAATCACTAATATTCAGGCTCTTAGAAAAGGCTGCTTCAATTGGTGTTTATATTCCTCTGAGTTTATTCTTGCCTTCTTTATGTTTCTGTGATGACATTTTTTTTACTATAAAGTCATATTTTCATTCTGGGACAATAGCATCTTTTTTTAAAAAGCAAACAAACATGAGACAATTTGTTTTGAAAATAGGTGGGTTGGTGACACAGTCATAAGAATTGCAGAGAAATGTCATTGCTAGTGTCGAGAGAAGCTGTTCTCATGTGTTTCCTATATGAAAATGGAATTTGGTGTCTTATGTGCTGACAACCTCTACACAGTGCTAGAAGTTTCTTTGTTTTTGCCAGGCATTGTCTTCTTTTCACTCTAAGCTCACTTGATGGTTTCAAAGATCAATTCTACTTTGCAGTGAATGTGTCTCTTAACCTTTTCTGGAAGAACTGAAACAGTACACAAGTGAGTCACACAAAAGGGGAACTCTAAGATGAATGGCAAGGAAGCGAAGGGTTATATTATAATTCACCTAGAAAAGAGCATTTTCACTAATCAGTACCTATATCATACATTTGTAAAAATGACTGCCTGACAGGTGAAAAAAATCTACTTTTTGACAGCATACATTTAGTCTTAAATCAACCCAACACAATAGTTTCTTTTCTTGCTTTACACAAACTCCCTTCACCCCTTGATAAACTGTACCCCCGTGAGCCATTGAAGTTTCAGATTCCTACCCTTTTCTAGGCTGCAGCAATATTTTGAGGGCAGTGCAAAGCAGATTCATTTTGCAGAGGTTTTTTTGTTTTTGGTTTTTTTAATATGCGTATCAGTACAAAGGGAGAGACCTTAATAATTTGGGGGATTAAAGGCTCAGTCCAAAACTTGGTAATGTGCTATGGAATACCAGTGGTGTGAATTGGACTCCTGACCTCCTGGGTCTCTTGAGGTATTCTGTTTTAACCTGGTACAGAGAGCACAATGGTGATAAATCTTGAAGCAGATTAAGTAATTTCCCCATAGTGTTGTGTCTATTGGCGTTTCAAATAGCCCAGCACAGGCATTCAAAGTCTTGATATATTTGGATATTCCAGACTGTATCCCCTTTGAATGAAAAAAGTTTCTGGCAGGGCAGCATCATGCACTTTGACCTTCTTATAGGAGTATAAATGGATATCCTACTGAGCTGAGTGAATGCTAATTATTTTGTCGCTTCTGAATCCTTAAAATAAAGTAAAAGGAAAGAAAGGAGAAGAAAAGATGGCCCATTTGCATGCTAAAAATATGCTGAAGATTGTATGAAACAAAGCTGAAGACATCCTGATACTCTCTGGTCCCAGGATACCATTGGGGATTTGATTTACTTTTCTCTTTTTGCTTTCGAGATATTCTTTGGCCAAGGAAATTTTTGGCTAGGAAAATCTCTGAAACTCACCTGAGACAGTGTTCATGAACATCAATACCCAGGGCAGCCAGAGAAGTGCAGACGAGGCCCAGAGCTGAGACTTGTAGTGGCAGTGCCTTGAATTCACCTCTTCAGTAGAAGACAAAGTTTTCCTGGTGTCTTCTCCATGCCAACACCTTTGTAAAGAAAAGGTCAGATCTACATAATGAAACAAAAAGAGGACCAGGTCAGGGAGAAGGGGAGTTGTTTAATCCAAGAAACCAAGGAACTTCAGAGATTTAATTGAAAACCCAATTTGCTTTGTTGGGAATAAGCATCTAATTAGTATGGAAAATCTAAATGTGCCCATGACTTTTTTGTTCCTTTCCAGAAATGACAAGTCCTCTCATTAAACACATTTTAAAAAACAGAAATTATGGGTACAAGTAGAACGATAGAATATGGGCTACTCATTTTTTTACTCCTATGAAAGATACAGCTGTGGGCAATATTGTCATTAGAAGGAGAAAAGACTTGTGATATCATGTTGACAACACATTAAGAAAAATAAACAAGGGAAGCAATAACTGGAAAGACCAAGTCACATGGAACCTAAGTCCCTACAGTACTTCCTAGGTTGGACTTCAGGGGCCTGGTTACTGGCTGCCATTCCATTGTAGTGTCTAGGATCATTATGTAACTTAAAAAGAAATGTGCCTGTAAATGTGTGCACAGTTGTGTATTCATGTGAGGCTGTCTGGGGGAGGAGTGTTTGTTCAGTCTGTGTGAGAATGTGTGGGCACATGTATTTGTGTAAGAAGTCTGTGTATGTAAAGTATGTACAAGATGATTGGTCAGCAGGTAGTAACTGCATGCCTAAGTTATATGACATGCATCTGTAATTCCTGCTATTTGCTATTTGGTGGGCAGAGAGGTAGTAGGCTCATGGACTTGAGATTGTCCTGGGCAAAAGCATGATAAACTGGAAGCAAATAATGGCTCAAGTGGTATAATGATTGCCTAGCAAGTATGAAGCCCTGAGTTCAATCCCCAATACCGCACATGCATGTGTGTGTGCAAATACACACACAATATTATTCATAGCCTATTAAAATAGCAAACATACTTGTTGTCTGTGGCTCACACCTATAATATTATAAGTTCTTAGGAGGCTCAGTTACAGTTTGATGCCAGCCCAGAAAAGAAAACTTGCCTCTAATTAACCAGCAAAATGAAATTTTGGATATGGAGCTGTTGTTCCAGTGGTAGAGAGCTAGCCTTGAACACAAAAAAGCCGAGGGACAGCACCCATGCCTTGAGTTTAAGCCCTAGGTTTAGCACCGAAACACATACACAGACAATGGGCTGAGGTAAATGGGAGAGTTTGTGAGTAAGTAGACATTTAAGTAAGGTGCAAACCCTCTCTAGTTCACTGGTTTTCTTCATTCTTCTCCTGGCTTCCAGGTCTTAACCACAACCACAGTTCTTTTCTCCATAAAGGCTTTTACTTCCTCCTTCTTGTTTTCCTCCCAGAGTCTTCTTACATGATCTGAATTTCTTTTTCTTTATTATGAGTGTCTCTAATCAAAATATCAATATCCTGGAACCATAGTCTTCCAGCTGAGGTTTATAGAAACATAGAGTTAGGTTTAATTCAGTTTCCTTGTTTGTATATGAGTGTGTTTAGAGCAGATTCTGAGGGGGCAGCTGACTGTGTGTCTGAGGTAGGCAATACCATAGGGCTGATGAGGATACTTCACGGTAAGATGTGACAATCTATGATCTGGCAGTGACAGGAACAGCTCAAAGGGTATTTCCTTTAGGAGATGAAATGTGGTCATTTCCAGGAATGTGCTTTGTGAGCTGTAATGTGGCAAATTCATAAAGGGTAAGCTGTTTCTCTTCTTTCCTTTTCTCTTTTTATAACCAATAATGAACTGGGTGAAAGTTGTGACATGACTTAAGAATATAAAACCTAGTGAAAACCAAAAAGAAATCTAGGTGCATATCCCCAAGAAGTCCTCTATTGTGTCTTAAAGTTCTTTAGTAGTTAGTTTTTAGAAAGCTGCTTTGAAAATTCAGCACTTTGGGTGAGAAGGCATCATTATTCACGTAGTTACAAAGAAAGAAGAGCAGGCTGCAGTCCCAGGTTCTGTTCTGGTCTTGAGATTCAGCTATATTTATTTATACTTGGCTACTGAAATGAATGTTAATCATTTAACCTGAATAAACAGAATCAATCATTTTCTCTTATGCAAATATAATTCTCACTTCATGCTGTTGGCTCACTCCTATAATCCTAGATACTCAGGAGGCCGAAATCTGAGGATCATGGTAGTTCAAACATAACCCAGAGAGACAAATAGGAGATATGTATCACTTAAAAAGATTACACACCAAAAAGTTGTAAGTGGAGGTGTAGCTGAACTGGTAGAGTGCCATCTTTCATTTTAAAAACGAAGAGCCAAGCAAGAAGAGCACAAGGCTGAGTTCAATCCCAAATGTCAGCGCGCGCACACACACACACACACACACACACACACACACACACACACACAATGATTCTCATCTGTTGCCTGTTACAGTGAATAGAACCACCCAGTATCCAAGAACCATAAGCCATAATAAAAAATATGGAAGGTCTTCTCCCCTCTGATTTCTTCTTACATAATCCCATTTCTCTCAAAACCCTCCCACCACAAGAGAATCAATTATTCTTACTTCTTTAACTAACAGTTATACCTTTTTAGATATATCTATAACTGGACTACCTTTCTTTATTTTAAAGTTAATTAATTTGTTGTCACAGTGATGTACAGAGGGGTTATAGTTTCATATGTAAGGCAGTGAGTACATTTCTTACCAAACTTGTTACCTCCTCACTCATTTTTCTTCTACTTTCCCCCTCCCCAATTTACCCCTAGTTGTACAGTAGCTTTATAGCATATTGTCTTTTAAATGTTGCTGTTGCATCAGTTCACCTTTTACCCTTTGCCTCTCCATATTAATGTTCCCTTCCCTTTAACCTTGTTTCTGACTCCTTTCCATGCTAGCCAGATTAGCCCTATAGTTTATATATTTTATTAGCTTTTTCCCTGTTTAATATGCTCAATGACTGCAGAAATCCATGAGGAGGAAGCCTAAAGTTGTTACCTCCATTTGTGGGCCCTGCCAACCATGGCCTCTGCTGAATTCCTAAACTTCATGTTTCACAGCCCACACTCCAGTCTACATAATCTGATTTTAGTTCTTGAACACACTGCTTTACTCTTATCTCTACACTTCCCTACTCACATATACTATATGCCTTTGGTTGAGTACAAAAAAAAAAAAAGAAGAAGAAGAAAAAAAAAAAAGAAGTCTTTTCTGATCTGTCATCTCCATTGATTACCTCCATTTTTTTCAAGTCTTGGATTAAAGACACTTCTAGCCTCTGGAAACCTTTTCTGACTTCACTGATTTCAAACTATTAAGATGTAAGATGTTTAATATTGTCTCATTATAGAATTTGTATCAGACACTGTATATTCTACACTATGCAAGATTATAAAACAAGTTTATATCATTTATATATCTTCAGGGAAACTACAATGTTATGTAGATAGTATGGTCTCAAACGTGTATGAATAAAGAAATGTATAATTGTCTATGACTTTGTCAGTGTGACCTTGAAAAAGTCACTTACTGTATTTGGGACTCTTATGTTCTTTATGAATAACACAGAACACTGAATTAGAATGGATAACTTCCAATTTCAAAGTTAGATGAATATATAATTACATGTTTGTTGATTAAAGCTCTGAGCTGGAGATACTTTCCTATATTTGACTTGAGTTGATATGTTGTAAACATCTGTAATTATTGCTTGGAACTAGATCATATCTTTGAAATATCTTTGTATGGAGGCTATGTCTGTCCACCATTTAATACTAGTCATCAGGAAAATCTTTAATCCTTACAGTTTTGGGTTTTATGAACTATATAGACATGAGAAAGAAGATGAAAGGATCATAATTTCTTTGAAATAACTTGGGTCCAATTTAAAGGCAGCACATGGCTCAGAAGGAAATATATTTTCATTTAGCTAGTTGAATAGACTCACTAAAGTTATAGACTGAAGATGGGAGCTCATCAAGGTTTTTGTATCCTAAATTTGAACCCTTGAACATGGACTGATCACTACCTTATAGTGGCTAAATCTTAGGTGTTTAAAACTTAGGTCTTTCATTCCTAAGTGAGGAAACAGAGCTTATTTTGGAGGAAACTATAGCTTGTCTATGTGAGAAAGCAGCTTATGGTAAAGAGAAATAGCAAGGTATTTGAGTATAAAATATGCAAAGATAAAATTTGTGAACTTTTTGTTCTTAGTTTTTGGATTGTCCCAAAGGTGAGATGTGCACATCATCTACTGTCAGAAGGAGCCAGTTTGGAGAGCCATAATGCAAATCGACAAGCATAGACACCAGGTTTCCTCCCCAGAGAAGCAGAGAAAAGGTCAGAGTTTTATATTGGGAGAATGAACCAATTAAATACCAATATGAAGCCAGCATACTGTATGCCCCCCCAAACAAAGCTAGCTGTGCATTCTTATCAGTATCTCTTTGAAGACCTCCCTCAAGCTTGACCTGGTAGCATGGTCTCATTGTCACTGTTCTTCCAGATTCAGAAATACAACCAACTTTCCAAGGTTTTTGTCCTTGAGTGTTTTTTCCCCCTCCCCTCCTCACTTCTCTGTTGTGTCAGGCTTATATTTTAATGTATCTGCTTTTGTGGCAGTGTGGTAGGAGGATTAAAACCCATATGCCAAGGATAAATTTCCAATTTGTTGCCTTCCCAAACCAAAACGTTTTCCTTAGACTTACTGTCAATCAGTAGTTACTAGTAAATGATATACTGGTTGGAAGAGCTGAATCCTTTAAGATGGGGCCTGGCAATTGTGAAAGAAAATGATTTTGACTTGCAAGTGAAATACAGACAAAGGACAGGTAGTATTGTCTGACAAGAGAGTTCACTAACATGGCTGACTGTTAGGCAGAGGTGCCACTTTGCAGCAAATAGGAAACAACTCCAGGAACAAAATGAAATGAGGCCTACCTCTGCCTATTCAAATACCACCCACAACTTTCTGGGAGAAGAACATATGCACAGCATATTTGAAAACATTATAAGGCATGCATAAAGTACAATATTAGTCAATTTTATATGCTCAGTTGCATGAAATCTGTGTGTTTAAAAAATATAATAATTTGCATTTCATGGCTTTTGATAACCTCAGGAGTGCACTTGAAATTCAGCACATGCCCACAGCACCTCCCAGCTCACCCCATTTTTAACTGAAGACCAATGGTTTCTATTAAGGGATCAGGCAGGGCCTCTGACAAGCCAGTCAATAACTATGTGAGGTTACTTCATTAATGCTATAATGGCTGATAGAGTGAGAGGCAAAAAACAGGTTCCTGACAGCAGCAAATGAAAATGATAGAGATTCCTGAAGCAGTGCGCCTTTCCTTTGTCATTGTCTTTTGCTTCGCTTATTCAAAATGTGGCATTTATGTATTCAGTCTTGATGAATGTTGCAGGCTTTAAGTACTTTTTCCATCTCTAATGCAGTGCCGATTGCATATTGTTCTCTCTTTCTCTCTCCTCTCTCTCTCTCCCCTCTCCTCCTCTCTTGTTCTCTTTTTTCCTATAACCTCTGCTGTCAAGGCATTGCAGGCTGAAGGGTTGCAGGCACTGGCTAAATAGCTTTTGTGCTGTAAATGGTGAAGGTGATGGAACAATGTATCGTAAGTACTGGCTGGGTCATAGAACAGAGTAGGTGGTAGAAGCTGGAACCTGCAGTTAATATGATGCTGGTCTTGTTGGTCCTGTCACACTCTTACCTTTAGAAGCCAGACAGAAACCTCCAAGAACAGAGGAGACATCTCTGTGGAGCTCAGACAAGATGCAATTAGGAGAGGAAAGCTCACTGCAGGTGAATCGGGAAAAGTGATATGAAAGGGGCATTTAACTTCGTCAAGTTCAAAACCAGGCACAGGTCTGGGGAGAGAGCTCTGTTGTGTTTGGTTTCTAGTTTCTGAATTTCTCCCCGCTTTCTATGATCCTTTCATGGGAATAGGCTGCACTCTGGGTCTTGAGGGAATCATGGATGGTATCTTAACAAACCAGAAGGCATCCAGATCGGAGGTTCTCTGGCATTAGCAAAAGGCAGTCTTAGGGAAAGCAGAGTAAGAACTGCATTCAATTTCCTGAATTGCTGCTAGATGCTTTCTTTGTCAAGGGTCACGGTCAGGCAAAGGATAGACAAGTAAGGGAGCTGAGAGTTGAGAACTTCCTGATGCCTGTTGTAATGTAGGCTTTAGAACGGGACTGGTTTTCAGGATCCTTGGACCTTTGGTAGCATGAGAACTGGGAGTTGTTTTGAAGGACGAGCATGTGATAAATCAAGTGGTATAGGCTTATGTTTTGATTTTGGCAGCCATCTCTAGCGAGTCTGTTTGCTTTTGTGTGGTGCTTGGCATAAGCTTGCAGAACATCAGAACCATATCAGCATGTTCAGAGACAAGGCAAGCAGGAATGAAGAGCGTGAGGGGCTCAGTTGTCTATGGATTCCCCTGGTCAACTTGGGTGGCAGGACATAGCCATGTGGTATAAGAATGGACTCAAATCCTGTGTGAAAGGCTCTGTCTTGAAACATAAACAAAACCAAACCCCACAAATATAGATCCATGATTGTAGTCTAGATTTAAAGGTGACATACATGGCCAGAAGCACCTTGGTATAAAGTTTTGACCTTTATTTTTATGTGATTCCATCAAAGAATATGCTCATTAATGCTCTTCTAGCTTTATTTACTGTGGGGGAATCATGGCAGGGATTGATGTCTACTTAAAAATGGAGCTAGCTGGAACTATGAAGTATTATAATATGGATAGCCTTAGTTACTTAGTATTTACAAAATTCTGTTTTCATTGAGCTTGCCCTCAACCCCTGCCCCCAGGGTCGTACAGTTACTTCCATGGTAGACATTATTTTTTCTATTTAGCAAATGTTACTGGGCTGATTCATGAACCATCCTTCCTCAAGTTCAGGTTAAAGTCTTAACTCCTAGTACTTCAGACTTTATTTGGAAATAGGATGTTTATAAGGGTAATTAAATTAACATGGAATCATTAAAATGAGACCTAATCAATTATGATTAGTACCTTTATTATTAGAGAAAAGAAGGTGCTCAGAAGAAGAGGCTTGCCTGGTAAGCACAGGGCCTTGAGAAGAAAAAAATTTAGGATTTTGACAAGTCCACAGAAAGGCCTCATTAAGACACAGGGAGAAGAGAGCCATCTGGAAGTTGGGAAAAGCCCTATAAACAACCAACCCTACTGGCTGACACCTCTCTCTCTCTCTATCTCTCTCTCTATCCGATTCCCTCTCCCTCCCTCCTTTCCCCCTTCCTTCTCTCTCATCATTTTAATAAAATAAGTACATTTTCTGTATCCATGACTATAATTATTTCTTCTAAATTAGAAGTCTATAAGTAATATAATATGTACAACCAAACTGTGTGCTTTGAAAAGTTCACACAGAAGTTTCATATTATTATGATGTTTCTATAAGTTGCTTTATTTCACACTGTACTATCACTTTTGATAATGGTAGACACAATCCATTCGTTTTAGCTGCTGTGTAGTACTATATTTTATAAATATACCACCATTCATCTATCTATTCAATTTGGATTATTGCCATTGTTTTGACCATAATGAACAGAGCTGCCATGAATATTCTTGCATGTGTTTCCTGGAGCACCAAAGTCAAAGATTCTCTAAGACATATTCCAAGGAGAGGAATTGCTAGATCATGGCATATACGAATTTTCAAACCGAAGATATATTGTTAAATGGACAAAATGTTGCTCAAATAGACATAACATCTTCTCTTAGAAGCAAAAAATGTACATCTTCCTTTTCTATAATGTTATTGCCAGCACTTGGTATTAATAGGGTATGAAATTTTCTCATCATTTGAAGCGGGTGAATGATGTCTTATACTTATTTTCAAAGACAGTCATGATGGTATTTACTGAACACCTATCAAATGTCAGGCACTGGGCTATTTATTTTACATCTTTAACAATCTTCATGCTAGTCCCTGGACATGACAAGGTTACGATCATCCCAATTTTGCAGATCCAGATGAGAAAACTATAAACATTAAAAATTAGATTGAGTTGCCTTGCTTGATGCGAACCAAGTGATTCAAGGAGGACTTGAGTTTATCTGACTCTACAGCCTGTCATGGAAATGTTGGTTTCCTCAACAGCAGACTTGGACATAAAGGACTTTGGTACCAGTAACTTGAGAGTTGATTCCAGGAAGTACCTATGAGATGATAATGGATCCAGACCATTTCCCACAGTGGGAAATCTGGGCTCCATCCTTCTGGGGATACCTCATAAGGCTGCTACATCTTAGAATAATTCTCAAATTATAAGGGACTGAGAGTCCCTATTTGCCAATTCCCTTTCCTCATTGGTTGAATCTTGATAAACTTTGTGTGAGGACTGGTCAGAGAAGCCTTCAGGGAGAAAGGGAGATGGTTATACCTGCAATATCCATTGCAGCTGTAGGTAACCCAACAGTCAAGTCAGATAGACCCAGAGTGGCATGGGTGCTTACAGTATTCCTTGTTATATTGCCATCTGCAAAAGCAGGAGAAATCTTGACACCAGCTGCTTGCCCTCTTGGCCTTAGGGTAGCCACTGCATTTTAATCCTTGCCATGTGTGTTGGTTTATAATCAATGAAACTTTTCCAACCACATTGATATATTGTATTCATTTCACCAAAATTGTCTAACTTGCTACACAATGATGTTTTCTCTTGGTTTTAATTACTTTGGATATGACAAAGTTTATGACATGCTTTTAATAAATTGAGGAGCTCATCAATTTCTTCATTGTTTTCCTGTGGTGTGTTTGTGTGTGTATGTGTGTTAAATAAAACACACCTCAAACAAGGTGCTGCTGATTCATAATCTCTATTCCTACCTACTTAGGAGTCTAAGAAATCTGAAGGGTTGAGTTTCAAGACCAGCCAAGGCAGAAAAGCTCACTGGACTTGGCCTTTAAAAATGCCAGAAAAAATGTTTGGAAGACTGACTCAAGTGGTAGAGTAGCAACCTAGCAAGTATGAAGTCATAAGTTCAAATCCTTATACTGTCTAAACAAGAAACAACCAATGAAAAATCTTCATCTGTAAACTCTGAATTGCTTTCTGTATCCACAAGGGTGTACTTTTCACTGTAGGAAGAGCTTCAATAAGGTCATGGATCTAAAATTGTTCTGCAAATTAAGATTTTTACCAGAACATTGATAAAAGTCAACACAAACAAGGTAATGTGTTTAAAAGAATTAATGGCCACTTAGGTTGTTATAGTATTTTTTAAAGTATTTCATGTTTCCTAGAAATGCTCAACAAGAAATTATTACGCCTCCCTCTCCCCCATTTTGTGGCAGTACTGGGCCTAGAAATCAGGCCCTGGGCACTGTTTCTGAGCCCCATCCCCACTCGTCCCCTTTCTCAAGGCTTGTGTTCTATTTCTTGATCTACAGCTCTACTTCTGGCTTTTGGTTGTTCATTGGAGATGTTCCTTCATACCAGTTCTCAGCCTCCTGAGTAGCTAGGAACCACCAATGCCCAGCCTCATCATTCCTTTTTATGAATGATAAAGCCAAAGTTGAAAATGGTTAAAAAAATAAAAAGACTTTTGCCAGAATTTTCTGTGAATTGTGAACACAGTCAAACTTGAGCAGAAACATAAGCCTTATATTAGAATTTTTCAGGTTGGGGGTCCATAGATAAAAGACACCAACATTCCTGTTTCCTTCTGAAATGATCAAATCCTATGGTGTACTTCAGGAGATAGCCGTCTCATAAAAATTTCTTGCAAAGCTATAGATAGGTAAAGTGCCAATCATCTTTATGGGCGTATGTTAACATTTAGAAGCTTGGATGCCATAGCGGTTGTGACATTCTCAAGACCTTGGCAGATGATCTGGGGAGTATGAAGTTTCCCCTAATCCACTATGCATATTCAGGCAGTGTCCTCACTCACCAGGTGGCCTCGTCCTTCAGAGTGCCCCAGTGATAGTGGCCATCATTTTATTCATGTGGAGGAGGTAAGATTGCTCCAGGAGAGAAAACACATTTATGGTCATCTTTTCATTATCAGTGAGTCCTTTGACCAAAACAGGTTTATCCCTGGATATGCAGACAAGTTGATTTATTTGCCATAACCTTTTACTTTCCCTTTTCTCTTTAGAAAATTAACTAATGAGTCCCAACATCATGTCTGCAATGTAAAGAATGGCTTACTGTAGCATTGATGAAGTGTCACTTAAGCGAGTTTTAAATACTTCCTGTAAATCTTCCAGTGTTTTAAGAGGCCAAACCATTCAATTTTATTTTCTCTGCCTATGAAAGCTGTACTATGGTGATCATGTTCTCTAAAACCTTTTGGGGCAGTCTAAACTAATTTCTGCACTGTCAAGAAGAATTGGAGATGAGATAGTCATAATACTCCCTTGATATCCAGGATTATTGCCAGAGGCCATGGCAGTTGTCCAACTGAGAGATGCTGAGGGTTTAGACATAGACACACCAGCAGGGGTGGTCAGACAAAATTTAACTCTACATCATTTGTAAGTAGAGCCAACAAAATTTCTTGATGGATCTAGTGAGAGGCAAAAAAGAAAGAGATGAGTGAAGAATTTATGCCAAAATCTTCTCCCTAAGCCACTGGAATCACAAAGCAACATACTAAGATGGAAGAGGCAGACAAAATAGTAAGCTAAAAATAAACTAAACAGAACAGTGCAGATTTCTTGAAGGGGATCCACTTGAAACATTTCATATAGTTCTTTGACATCTAGGAGGTGATTTCAAGTAAGTTGGAAATGAATTTGAGCACCAGGAGACCACCTGGACCTGAAGACAAAAAATTAGGAACCATTAGCCTCTAATTTATATTTAGAGACACAAGTCTAGTTAAACTGTGAGTTGTTGACTGAGAAATGAGGAATAATGGACTATATTGTGGGACATTTAATAGAGACCAGAAGAAATGATAAATCAGGAATGAGTGAGATATGTGATGTCTTGAACATTATGGGGTTCATATATTTGTTATGGAGGAGGAGTGGCCTTCTGTCCTGTCAAATTTTGCTAATTGTTAATCACTAGACTTAGGTGAAATTCATGGGTGATTTTTACAAGAGCAGCTTTCTATGAATGATGCAGGCAAAACTCAACTTGGACTATGTTGGAGCAATCAGGGAAGGAAGCAGGCAGTGCCTATCTTAACTAGGTTCTATGTAACATCTCATTTGTCTTTCTGTGATTCTAGTGCAGCATCTTGGCTATATTGTCCTGAGACCAAGAGTTTAACTATTCAAATAGAAGACAAACAAGCTGGAAGGAATTCACATGACCTGTTCTACCAGTTCTGACAATTCCTATCGATCAGCTAGAAGTGCTTCCCTCTATTTGTGGGGAAGATGATTACAATGGGTCCCAAAATAGCCTATTGGGCACCCAGAACACTGCCTCATACATAGTCAGTATTTAATAGCTTTTTGTGCTCTGAATGGATTTGTAAGAGAATGAATGTGCTTGGGTATATTTGGAGCAAATTATCCATGTTTGGTCAATTTTCTTTTTCAAATAAAAGATCTGCAAATGATTGCTAGCAAAAATAAATAAATAAAGCCAGGGTAGGGGGAAAAAACACCCTGTTTTAGACAAACACATTGTGTCCTGAAAGATCTATTCTGTCATGCCAGCAGTCTCATTGGCTGTGATTTGTATATTAAGAAGATTTTAATTGCTCAGGTAAGTGCCTGCACCTGCTAAGACATTGTGTATTAGAGTACTTTATTCTAATCTTTTACAATACAGGGCACACTTCACCCATAAAATTATTCTCTGTACAATTATCACTCTGCTTTACTGAGGTAGAAAGTGCAACTTAACACTTTGGGTTTCACTCATTATTATTAAAATCATGGAAATTAGGATCATTGGGTAATGCTTGTGCAGTTAACTGCTGAATTGCCCTGCCCTTCCCTTTCCTCTGTAGCTGGCACCAATAAAGCAGGACTTGAGTGAGTTTTTACTTTATCTGCAGGCACTGTGGGGGCCTGATTGTTTTCAACACAAAGGTGTTATAAACTCCCAGCAGAGCTTTTCTGCTGAGGCTCCAGGAACATATGAGCTGTTTTTCATCTTTATTTTTAAAATATTTTTTTCTGATTGCAAAAGCATTGCATGAGGAAAATTAAAAATAATTACATATAGAGCAGTGAAAAAATGTAGATAATCTAGAAAATAAACTTTTCATTTTCTATTGTTATTCATCTTTTAAAGGTGATTTCATCCAGTTTATTCATAAATACAGGGAATACCTAGAGCCCAATTCCCGTAGACATACATGTTCTCAGATTGGAATATGCTAAACAGTTGTTACATATTTCTTAGAAGTTGAACCACAGCAAGGACTGGCAAACTACAGCTTGTATACTATCTTCTGACGGTTGTAATAAAACTTTACTGAAGTGTTGCTAGGCATATTTATTTACCTGTCATCTATGGATGCTTTTAGGAAAAACACTCGAATTTATTGTTATTAAAGAGTCCACGTGGCCTTTAAGGCTTTATTTAGTTTGTTAGTTAGTTATGCCAACACTGGGACCTGAACTCAGGGCCTGAGCGCTCTCCCATATATTCAAGGCTGGTGCTTTACTTCTTTAGCCATACCTCATCTTTCAGCTTTTTTCTTTTAGTGGTGGCTAATTGGTGGTAAGAATCTCACAGACTTTTCTGCATAGGCTCGCTTTAAATTATAATCCTTAGATCTCAGCCTTCTGAGTAACATGATTATAGGCAACAGCAAAGCTTAAATATCTGGCCTTTTTAGTACAAAGGCTTGTCAGTTCTGAATACAGGAACACTTGCCACTTCGCTTGCTCTGAAAACTAAGTATTTTAATGGGGACATGGTCAGCAATGTTATTTCCATTACTACATAAAACTTATTCTGGAAGCCAGCACTCATATAGTATTTCTTAGCTGTAGTCTTGTTGAAACCAGCTCATCTATATAACATACCAACTAAAAGTGATGTCTCATTTCTTCACTCAGTTTCATTTATTTTCTGGAAGTTTAGCCAGATTTCATGATCTGCCAATTGTGATTGGGACATCTATGGATCTATGGAACCAATCTATGTATGATCTAAGAACCTGCTTTTTCTTCCTGTTAGATAATTGACAATCAAAGGTGAATGTTTCTGGGTAGATACCTCAAGAAATTCTGAGCCAATGGAACTGGGACAAGCCTCAGGAATCTGCATTTTAAACAAGCATTGCCTAGTGATTTTATAGTAGGTTTTCCTTAAAATTTCATATTGAGAAACAGTCTAATCTGTTTTCTCTCCTTTCTACCTGTCCTACTAAATTGTTCCTACTAAATTGGAGAGGAAATCTCCCAACCACCTGATCTTGGATTTCTGTTGAAAATTGAAAAATCCATTGGGAAAAAGAAAGTGAATATAGAAGGCAAAACTTATGCTTTTATCCCATTATAATTTCTAGAATATGATCATGGAAGTCTATACTTGATCAGCTCTGTTAAACACTACCACTTGCTGAATAAGTGCTATATAAATTAGTGAGATATTCCAATTACCAAGCAAACAAAACCAAGAAATAAGTTGGCATAGACGGACAATCTTCTTTGCTCAGAAGTCATTTGTACACATTTTATTTCCTGTACTTCATATACTTTCTTTTATTTCATTCAGTAGCTTCTATTTTTCAACCCCAATATCTTCTAAAACCTCCTTGGACACAATACAGCTTTGTGTCAGGGTGAGCATTGATTGTAGTTATAATAGAACTATTTAGGTTACAAGTGAAATAAACTTGTTATCAAAAGCCTAAATAAATTTTGTTATTGGAGAGTTCCATTTCTGTACATTGACTACAAGTACTAAATGAAATTGCTTCTTTTCTTCTCTTACCTTAGGACTATCTCTTTACCATCATTGATAGATTTGTAAGGACTATGAACCTGAGGAGGTTAATATGTAGTTCTCCATAGCCCTGACTTTAGGTAGTGCAGCTCTGGAAAGCAGTCATTTGAACAATTACTATGTTTTTGAAAACCTGTGCATTCCCAGGATGGATCTAAAAATGATGGAGAAATACCAAAGGGCCATAAAGCACTGTCTCTGTACTACAAGTGCTTATAATATGACTAAAGAGAATAATAATTATGTAACTTACAGTTAGGACATCACTCAGAGCTGAAAGGTTAGATTCTTCATGTTAGATGTTTTAACATTTATCTACTCAGTCAATAAGTATTTATTGTGTTTTCTGCAGTGCAGAAGTACCATACTATTAGTGAACAAAAGAGACAAAAACTTCAGATACCTTTGCTCTTTAGGGAGCTTATAATTTAATGGAGAAGAGAGACAATAGACAATAGTATGTTGAGACATAAGCGCTAAGGAGAACAACAATATAGCAGGCAAGAAGGTCATAAGGGGGCCTGCAGGGTAGGGAATAGAATGGTGTTTAGTCTGTTTATTAGCGCAAAGGTACTGCATCTCATGAGCTCTTTGAGACTCTTGCTTATGTCCTATCTTTAAACCCCTACCTAGCTCAATGTCTCAAGGCAGCTGTGTTATTCTGAAACCCTCCTTATATAGCACAAAAACTTGAGTTAAGTGATAAAAATATTTAATTCTTTGCAAAATATAGTTTTAAAATGGAAGAGCTGTCTAGTTAAAAGATATGAAGACTTTGGGGAAATTATGAATGCTGAGCGCATCTCTAAGTTCCAGGAGAGTGTCTTCAAGATTGCCTGCCTAGACTCTTGCCCATACAATCCTTCTCTTTCTTATCTTAGTGCCCAAGGTCCCTCCTGATCACATAACTTGGTTTCAGTTAATTTTTCATACAATTTACCTCTAATTGATAGGCATTTATCTACCTGTTAAATACTATCTTTTTGCAAAAAAAAAAAAAGCTGCAAGAAAGTGAGGAAATTATTTTGGCCCTATATAGTAAATTCTGCCAGCCTTAGTCACATCCAGCAACAGGCAAAAAGAACAGAAAGTCATCCCATCAATTTTACTCTTCAGAACTTACCTCAACCTAGTTTAAGATTTTTAAGAGAATAAACAGCTTCTTATTTTGATAGCAATAATTCACTAATTTGAGATAATCCTAAGTAGAATGAACAGAGCTCATGGAATTTTGTGAATAATCCAGTTCATTTCCAGATATATCAATAGACTTGTATTTTCTGAATGCATAGTAGAAAAGCTAAAACCAAAGCAAACCTTCAATTTGCTTAGAAAGTAATGTGTTTATGTTTCTTTTTTTCTAATAAAATGCCCCAAATGTATTTACCTTGCATGCAAAGGTTTCCATTCAAATAACCTAATTTTATGGATGTCATTGGAAGAATTATTTTTCTATATTATGAAGTAATTCAAGTAAATGGAAAAGTATACAGAATAATATAATAAGCATCACATACTCAATACCCACCTAGCCTTTTCATATCATAATATTTTCCATACTTACTTCAGATCTCTATTTTAGATAGATTTATAGTATATTTTAATTGTAAATTATAGGACTGTATAACTCTCCCTTACCATATTCTATTTTCCCCTTCCTGGATGCCATAATTACCTTGATTTGGTTTTTAGGTTTTCTATGCCTGTTTTTATAAGTGTGTGTGTGCGCGCGCATGTGTGTGTGTGTGTGTGTGTGTGTGTGATTTTTTTTCCTCAGTTATTTCTGGTATATTTTTATTTGTATACATAGATCTTATATATTACTACATTGTGAATTCTCTTGGTTTTTCTATCATCCACAGCAATTTTGAATTGTCCATTGCAAAACTGATAATGCCTGTAAATCACAGAACCATAGACTGGCAATGTAACACACGGCCTTATATAAACAGTTCAGATCTAAGTTATAGCCCATCCATAAATGCATTTTCTATTTAATTTAAATGCTCTAACTCTTTCAGTATAATTAAACTATATTCTCCAAAGGGGTTCTGGAAATGTTTGGTTGTTTCATGGCAGCTTTTGGAATTTGTACTTGTCAACTATTTTTGTTAGTTAAGAATTTAATTAATTTTTATATAGTAAACATATATCTATATCTATAACTATCTATCTATATCTGTGTTTTGAACTTTCCTAATGATTCTAGTTGCTTGATGTATGCACTTTGGGCTTTTCTATGTTGGCACTGATAGCAGCTATAAATTATGCAGTATTTCTCTTTTATTCAACCAATATCCTCTCTCTCTCCTTCTCTCCTTTCCTCCCTTCCACTTTTTCTTCTTTGGACTTCAACAACAGTGCAGATAGAATGAGAATCCCTACCTGGGTCTTGACCTGAAGGCTGTAGCTTTTCTTCCTTCATTAGGTATAATATCTGTAGGTTTAAAAGTCATATCTCATCTGTGGAATATATTTTCTTTTTTTTTCCTCAAATTTTTATTATCAAACTGATGTACAGAGAGGTTACAGTTTCATACGTTGGGCATTGGATACATTTCTTGTACTGTTTGTGGAATATATTTTCTTTCATTGCTACTTAGTGGCTTATTTTGATAAGGATCATATGGAATGTTTCTCTACATTTGTTGAGATCATGTTTCTCCATTTGTTAATGCAGTGAATTTTAGCAATAGATTTTTCTAGTGGTAAGCATGCTTGTTTAACTTTATAATGATGTAACTTTTTTTACTTTGCTGGATTTAATTTGCTGATATTTTATTTATAGTAATGCTTGCCCAAATTTATGGATTGTTATGTTTGTAATGGCCTTTAATTTCTTTCATCAGATTATTTTTAAAATGACAATTTTTGCAAATTAATAACATTGTAAAACAAGTTGTAGAGCAATGTCTTTCTGTTTTCTGGATGAATTTGGAGAAAACTTTGAAGAATTTACTTTTAAATAGGCATAATGAACTCATAAATGTCTGGACCAAGACTCTTATGCAGGTAAATAATTTTTAATACTGATTTGCATTTTAAAAGTCTGTAGGTGCTGCAGTGGCTCATGCCTGTAACTCTAGCTTCCTTAAGAAGCTGAGATCAGGACAATTGCTGTTCAAAACTAGGCCCAGTCAAAATGATTGTGAGTCTCCATCTCAATGCAAGAACATGGGTATGGTAATACATGCTGCTATCTCAACCATGTTGTGAACTAGCCTAGGCATAGGTCTGGTTAATGAAACAAAACCATATCTTAAGATAAACAATGCAAAAAATCACTAGAGGCATGTGGTAGAGCAGCTGCTAAGCCAACAAGAAGTCTTGAATTCATACACTAATATTGCAAAAAGACAGAGAAAAATCTACTGAAATTGTAATTTCTTGAGTCAGTTTCAATTAATTAGATGTTTTGAAAGAAACAGACAATTCTCTGGTAGTGATAAGATATACTTTCTATTAGAGCTTGCATTGTACTTTGAAAATTCTAGTACACTCTGTAAGTGTTGGAGGAATATGCTATTAATATGCATGCAAATTTTTACTGTTTCCCCAAGTCCAGTCTTGTATATAATTTATATATATGTATACATACATACATATATGTCTATATGTATATATGGTATATATATATATATATATATATATATATATATATATATGGTTGATTGAATTCTATCATGTGCCCAAGATTATAGGCTTCTGTTTTTACAAATTTGTTTTCAGTATGATGAATGAGGATTATGTCTATGAGTGTATTTTTGCCTTGAATGGGTGGGTTACCAAAAAAAGGCTGGGGTGCAGGGGGAGTCTAGAACCTGGAGATTATATTTAGGAGCTGAAAACAACCCACTTATATAACAGACATCATAAACGCAAGGATGTCAGTCCCATAAAAATGAAGGACTGAGTTTGTCAACAAACTCATGATGAAAATGCCAATTGAGCTTAAGTCCTATAAGGTCTTGGGCAGAGAATCTGGCTTTCTCTTTTTCAAAAATGAAATAACAAATGACATCCATTTAGAATGCCCAAATTTATGATAATCTGTTACACAGCAGGACAATTGCTATGCTGTATTGTTGGGTTCGCTTATCAATTATTAAAGGAGGCAGGTAAAGTCTTCATATTATGACCATGTATGTCAATTTCTACTAGTATTTCTAATCATTTTTAATCTTTTCTACTTTGAGGTCATGACTTCAGTTCTAAGAATTCAAACTGGCTAAGTGAAAATTTATTTTATGTAGTATCTACTTTTTATTAATGTTGATATTGCTTAAAGACTTACTATCTAAAATTTAAAAACCTATATATTTTTGTACAGTATTTTCCCAGTATGTCATGTTGTCATGTTTTATTCCTTTTATTTTTCTTTTGCTGTTTTAGAAGTGTCATGAGTAATGAGTGAGCATATAGTTAGATAAAATCTAGTTAAAATTATATTACTATATTTTGTCTGTTATACGTACTGTAATTTATTTTGTGTATCTTGCCTTTTCTACTTTATCATACTTTTAACCTATTAAAAAATTCCTGACTTTTTTTACTTGATCAGGTTTTTCCATTGCCTATCTTCTAATCCTGTGAATTAAGGAATTATACACTCTATTTTCATTCTTTTGATGATTGTTTTTAATTATTGACAAACAATTCTTGCCATAAACTTAAATATCAATCAAAGTTTTCATACTTCTATATACACAAAAGGATTGAGTAACATGCAGATTTTATCCTGTTATAGCTATGATCCTGACCGCTTACTTCTGTATTAAGAGGTTGTTCAGTTCATCTTGATTTTATTGAATTCTAATGAATTATTTTTATTAATATTGATTTAGGTAGTCACTACTCATTTGCCTACTCAGTCTCTTAATGTGTTTTTGTACCTTATATTTTAATTCTGTGTTGGGTTCCTTATTTCTGTGGAAAATGCCTATGGAGGCCTATTTTTATGTGCTCAGTATTTACCTAAAGCTAATTCATCTGGCCTTGCTGTAGAAAGATAGTTTAAGTGCATATAGAAATGTAAATTGATCATCTTTCCTCTTTCCAAACTTTTCAGTAAGTATTCCATTATTTCTAGCCCTTTAATGAGCTGGGGGTTCTGTGTCTTTGTTTCTATACTTTAAATGTTATCATAATGCTTTATTAACTGTTAATGACTGTTTTCATTGGTATATAACCAACACAATAAGGCAGAAATATTTCAGTACTAATGTGTATTAGTACTTGAACATTTAGCATTTTACATATCTCCCTTCTTGGAGTTTTGATGCCCAGAGTAAGTACTATCCATGTAGCAAGTGTGCTGCCCCTGATACTCGCATATTGTGAGAAGCTCATGCGAGTCACACAGAATGGCTGAAAGGACTTATCATAGCCAAGAATCAGCCCAAATGCTCCTCACTGGGCAAATTGATCAAGAAAATGTCAAACACGCACACACACTCATACACACACACACACACACACGGACTTTTATTCATTCATTAGAAAGAATGTATCATTTGTAAAGAAATGGAACAATTAGATTAAGTGAAGTAAGTCAAGCTCAGAGAGACAATGGTTGCATGTTTTTCCTCATATGTGGAAGCTAGAATTAGCGTATAAATTATAAGTAAATAGGCTGGGTGGAATCCAAATATATAAAGTATCTCATATCTTAACTGAAATGTGGTAGATTAGAGGGATAGCTCAAATAGGGTAATCTGTTACAAAGACAAAGTCAAAGTTCAACAAAATAAACCCTAGGGAACAGGTATTTGAAAGGGATGGTGCAGGGGTTAAAGGGAAAAGAGTAAACAAAAGAAGAGGAGAGGTGTGTGTGGGGGGGTGTATTTGAATGTAGTCAAGAATTCAGTGTATATCCTACAAAATTAAGAAAAGTGAGGGAAGGAGTGGGTTGGGAGGGATGGATGAGGATGTTGAAAGGGGTGACATTGATCAAGATGCATTGTATTCATAGTCATCTTTGTTACGCATGGCAACTCCTTTGTACAACTACTTCAAAATTAAAATCAAAAGAGCCAATCATCCCAGCCCAGGTGACAAACATTGGATTGGAAAAGCCATCTTGGACACTGATCTCTTTCCATATACATATAGCCCCATTTCCTTCCCGTGGAATAGCTTTGCCATGTGCTCTCTTAATTTGTCTTAATTTCTCTTCAGATAACCTTTCCTATCACCTTTTTAAAATAGCCCCATTTTATTGTCTTAACTTACTTTACCTGATCAAGCCGCCCCACTGAAGGTGGGTGTTATCATCGTTGAGCAGAGAACAGCTCTCCATACTGTGCTTGGCTAAAATTCCTGGTCCATAAAATCTCAAACATAACAAAATGGTCACCATTTTATGGGACTGGGTTTGGGATGGCATATTACAAATGAATAAGTTTCCTGCTGGAAAAAAATAGCATTTATAATTACCCTTATAATTTTTAGGTCATGTTGTCAAGTTACGCTTTTTTGGAGGGATTGAACTCAGGACCTCATGTTTGCAAGGCAAGTGCTCTAACACTTGAATCATGACCCCATCTGTTGCTTTTAGTTTTTTTTTCAGATGTGGTCTCACACTTTTGCCTGGGAACACCTCTAATCATAATCCTTCTTCCTAAGCCTGCTAAGTAGCTGGGATTTTAGGCATGTGCCACACTGCTCAGCATCTTTTTGGGAGACTCTTGCTATTTTTTCAAGGGCTCACTTTAAGCCTCATTCCTCCTATCCCTACTTCTTTTTTTTAAGTAGCTAGGACTAGTATAGTTTATCAATATAAATATTTGTTTGGCCATTTATCTTCTCCAAAAGGGTAAGATATTATACAAAGGTAGGTATATTTTTCTCTATACTTTATTCTCATAGCCTAGCCCTTATAGTACTCAATAATATTTGAGAATTAATATTTTGAGAACACTAATAAATATTTATAGTAGTGCTCAACTTTTTGTTCTAATTATTGCTTTTCAAGTTCCTTTAATATTTTTGTTTTGTTTATTGCTTTATTTGCCTTCTATAATACACTAAGGAAATAAATTAAAATAATACATGGAAAGAAAAAAGCAAACCTCAAAAAGTTCTAGTAAATCCACTTATTCAAGATCTGTTCTTTATATGTTTTTAAGATCTGCTTGCCCCTCCTGTGCTGATCATTCTCCTGGCCAGTGAAGAGAGACTAGATCAGAGGGCATGTTGAAAAGTTTAAACTGAAAGATTTCTTAGTCACTTTTATTTTAAAATCTGGAGAACATCAGAGTGATTCCTTCAAATGAGTCATGATCCACTGTGTATGATGTGATGATACAGCCACTTCATGGTTTCCTGACATCTGCTCTTCTGCATCTTTGTGGATAGCTGCTGAGCAAGGGTCTGATCTGTTCATTCTCCTTGTCACTTGCTTATTTCTGCTTCAACTGTACAAAGACAATTCCTTTGTAATGAGCATCTCCTTAAGTTAGAGTTTGGAGAACTGGCTACTTGTTTGCTGATTGACTTATTTATTCAGAACACACTGTATTCTAGAAATTCACAACAGCTCCATGGACACATATAATACAATTAAATATGAATTTGAAAATGAAGAGAAAAAAATAAAGTAAAAGAAAGAAAATAAAGGGAACATGGTGGACCTGGTATAAAATTTAGGAAACTCAAACTAGAATGACCTGATATTTTTCCTGGCTTTGAAGGTGTTGACATTTGTCAGTACCCATTGCAGGAAAGGGAAAACTTGGTTCAAAGTATCCATAATACTAATTTAGTAAGCCAATTTTTCAGAAACACAGTTGCTTTTGGTCTCCATGCCAGGCAGTAATTTCTTCAGGGTCCCTCATAAAGGTTATCCAGGAGAAAGAGTACAGTTTCAGTTGAACTCTGGAATAAGACAGCATATAAGAGAGGCTATAAGTGATTGAAGCATTCAGAAGAGAAGAGGTTACATTTATATTTGTTTTTCTAGTTACCAACAATGCCAGTCACATGATAAGTTCTTATTAAATTTCCTTAAGTGCATTAAAAGTCATAAAATAGACCAGGTACCAATGGCTCATCTATGTAGTCCGAGCTACTTAGAAGGCTGAGATCTGAAGACTGCAGCTCAAAATCAGTGCAGCCCATGAGACTCTGAACTCCAATTAACCAGCAAAACGCTAGAAGTGGAGGTGTGGCCTACTGAAGTAGTAGAATGCTCTCTTTGAGCAGAAAGGCTCAGGAGTGGTGCTCAGGCCCTGATTTTAACCCTCAGAATTGACACAAGGAAAAAATGGGGAATAAATACTTGCAGTTTCTTAATATTTAACAGAAAGTTATCTGAAAGAGGAGCATTCTGCCAAGGCCTGATGGGACATCTAGTGGCACGTGTATCACCATCTTTATCAGAGATACTACATAGTGGACATCTTGCCCTAGGTAGAATAATGGGTACCTCTGAGAGTTAGGCAAATAACTAGCAACACAGAACTGAGAACTTCTGCTTTGGCTTTGCTACCTTGGAGATAATGTCCCTTTATCTTCCTCAGGTTCCATTGTCATCCTGAAAATTTGGAAGGAGAGCAGAGCCAGACATTTCTAGAAGTTCATGTTCCTTTTCCCTCTCTATTATATAGAACAGAAGGTCAATCATTTATGCCTTTGGACAACCATTTCTCATCAGTTTTCATAAGTTGTATTTAACTTGTTAAATGCAATGTTTTCCCATTTCTTCATTTTCTGGCATAAATCTTAGAATGCCTACCTATAGGTTGTTGATATCAAAGTTTACTTATCCAAACCAAAGTTTTCTTCTCTTTTCTCAACCTTTAAGCTCATTGAACAATAATTACACTGTGGTCTGAAAGACACAGTGCCATTGTGTGGATTAAATTTAAGACTATAAAACTGGGTTCTGTAACAGTAAGATGTTAGTATTCTGAACTGTGTTGCAACTGCCTGTTTAAGGTGATGTGAGCAGGCCGGAAGGGAAAGTCAGGTCACAAAAATAAGGTGCCTTATTACCCCCATGCTCCTGCACCCTCAGTAGCATATTGGTTCAAAGAGAACAATGCTATACATTTTGTGTCAGGAAAAAATGAAGCAGTCTATTCCTTTATTTTCTTTGTTCCACTTTTTCTTTACTTGTGCAAAAGCAGGAAGCAGAGATCTAATTTTTGAACTTTAGTGTTTTGTTTTGTTTTACCCCTGCCAGTGAATAACCAAAATATTCCAGCAAGCAAGTCTGTCATGATGGCATTTTCCACTTTTCCTATTCATTATTGAAATGGGGACTATTGTTGCTTTTCTTTCTGCCCACCATCTTTTTAAATCAGAATTTTCTTTATATAATGTATTGTTAGTATTTCTACACACAGGACACCTGTGCAATGAAGAGGGGAGACAGAGAGTTGAAGACTGTAGACCCATGTTGCTGCTCTACTGACTGGTTTGTGCAGTAGATGCTGAAAAATTCTAAGTTCACTTGGGGCTGGTAGAATTGAAGTCTGGCATGGCAATCCTACACTAAGTACATCATTAAGGAGGGTCACATCTCATTCTATGTTGTTTGGGGATCGCACAGTCTTCAAGGTACCATAACATTTAACATAATCCTTGCCCAGTAGAATTTAAACACTTAAACATTGACATCCTTTCATATATGCAAAAGTATCAGGGAGCAGAGAATGATGTGGAGGCAGCAGTATGTGACACACATTCTATTTGCTTCCATGAGCATGCTGCCTCCACCTTCACTGTCCTTGGACTCAATGGCTTGAGGTCAAGTGGCTAGAGTAATGTGTTCTATAGCCCAGCCACACTCACCTCTCTCCATTTCTTTCTTTGCACAGCCTTCACCATGAGTTGGTGTTCAATGATGAATTCCAATGTGAAGTACTGAAAAATCTGAAGAGAAAGAGGAGAAAGCCACCACAGCTGAGCTCATAGTCATGTCGACTTACATTTAATGGGCACATCTCGCCTGGGGAATGGCTAGGTATAGGTGGGCTTCAGAAAATCAAGGATGCATGGGTGATCAGCATGGCAGTATGGGGTAAAAGAAATTGGGAAAAGAGTGGAATAAGTGATATTGATCAAATTGCAGTGTACTCATAAACTGACCTGTTGAATTGAAACCTCTTTGTACAACCATGTTAAAATACACACACACACGCACTTGTACATGCACACACATTTTAAAAATTATTTATTTTTCTTTAATGGTCCTGGGGCTTGAGCTCAGGGCCTGGGTCCTATACCTGAGCTTTTTCCCTGAAGGCTAGCCCTCTAACACTTGAGCTATAGCTCAACTGTTGGAATATTTTGTAGTTAATCAGAGATAAAAAAGTCTCATGGACTCTCTTGCTCTGGCTAGCTTTGAATCACATCCTGAGATTTCAGCCTCTTGAGTAGATGAGATTACAGGTGTAAGCCACTAGTGCTGGACTGTCCCCTTTTAAAAATTATCTTAAGATTTGCACAATAAAAGGGAGAAATACATAATCAAATAATAAAATAAACAGAAGTTGAGTTGCTCACCTTGAACAAGTTATTCAACCATAGGCACCTCCAAGTCCCTGTCTACAAAATGCACATAGCTCCCAGTGCTATGAGACTCAAACAAGATAATGTATATTCAAGTGTCTAATGTTACTCATTGGCACGGTTACCATCTTTTTTAATGAGCATTCTTTATTGTAGGTACTCATTTGTTTTGTGATGCACATAGTCTTATACATTATTGTTATAATTAAATATCACAGAGAATACCTGATATGTCACTGATCAACATAGTTGTAAAGCAAGAAAAATAATGTTTTTCCTCTTTAGAACTAAAATTTTTTTTTCCACAAGGCAACTGAAAGCATGTTTTTAGTTTACTTAATTCTTAGTTAAGAGTAACTGGAAACAGGAGCTTAAATTGTAGATGCTCCAGGAAGCATTTTCATTGCCTGTAATCTCCCTAAAACCAGTCAGTCGCGTTACTTGGTTGAGTCTAATGAGGTCCCTCATTCGTCCATGAGGTCCCTCAGTTCTCATCCACTGTGCTTCTCACAGCTCAGTCTCATAAAATCCCAAGGATTCCTTAGGTGAGAGTGAGTGGCTTCCTTAATTTATAGCTAAGCTACAAACATTCAATGAAGTCCAATAGTTTGTCAAGGTCCCTATTAGTACCTAAGGAAATTAGACTTTGAACTATGAACCTCAAGGAGTGTTGTTACCGTGTTTGTGTCACAAGAAAATGTTAACAATGTCTTACATAATTAGTACACTTTAAACTCTATTAATTGTACTCTTTAGTACATTTGAACTCAGGGTCTTAAGCTATCTAGGCAGGTGCTGTTCTGCTGACCATGGCACCAGCCCTTTTCCACAACAGTTAGTTTGTCTGACTTTTTTCATAGTCACATACCTGGGCCTGTTTTGAGCTGTCTATGTAGCTGAGTTGCACACCCCCATGCCCAGCTTCTTCCATTTGAGAGAGAATTTTCTGAACATTTTTGGTGAGGGTCTGAGGTTGCCTAGAATCATAATCCTTCCAATCTCAGCTTCCCAACTAGCTAGTCACTGGCACCTAGCTGAGCTGTACTCTGGTACAATATTTCATGGGCATTTCACAATTTTATAGCTCTTCATGACTATTATTATAATAACACTTGTTTCTATTAAAAATCAGTGATCACTATACAGCCATAAAGAGATTGAACAGAATCTGTACCGACCCTTTAATATTCTTAGGATGCTGCCATTTGCCACTGAGTAAATAATTATTATGCCAAATGAGACTTATTTCCTTATATGTTATTATCTCTTTCTCATAAAGTACCTAAAAGTCTAGTAATTTGAAATTTCAATTTTATTCAAAGATGATGATGGTAGTAATGGTGATATTAATAGATAACATTTAGTGAGCTTTTACTGTCAGGCTTCTTGCTTAGTGTTTTATGAAAATTTTCTTACTTAATTCGCCTCAATTAAACTATGTCATTGTTATACCTATTACTGCTTACAGTTAAAGAAACTGAGACACAGGTTAAATGACTAAGTCCTGGGTCATAGATCTAAAGCAAGCAAAACCTTGAGAACTGAGCTCAGATAATTGACTCTTTTAAAGTGTTAGGCTGGCTTACAGCTTTACAACACTGTTGAGAATGAAGTTGTGGTGAATCAATCCAGTCAATATTTTGTGAGCATGTATTATGCGTCAGATACTCTATAGATGTTGAGGGGACAATGGCCCATCATGTGGAAAACTGGAATAGACTCAGGTGAGAAGATAGGTGGAGAGAATTACCCAGATGTTCTGTACCCAGTTTTACACCTCAATCTCAAACAAAAGGAAGTTATCTGTATTGCCAAGTATTTGAGTTTTTCTTGGTATATCAGCCTATCCTTTGCTAGACTGTTCAGGCTTCTCTAGCAATTTAATAGCATTTTCAACATGGCTTAAACTTCATGTCCTGGTCAGCCTTTGGAATTGATAGTAAACATTTGGCACTGGTATGTTGACTCCAACATTCTGATCCTAAAGGACATAGGGATCACATTAAAATCAGAATTTGTCAGCATAAGTCAACTTTGTTGAGAGAAATTTTGAGAACATATTCCATCTAACAAAGCTAATTCATTTACCAATGTTTAGTAAGACCCAGTTAAAACTTTTCTTGATCTTTCATTCTTGTGTTCAGATTATTGAAATTGTTTTCAATCAAAATCAGTTCTTTTTCCATGTAAATCTTACAGAGAGCATTTGACTTATTGACCACTGTTATATCTACACCAATTTTAATATATCTTTATTGGTAAATAGTGTAGATTTTCTTTTAGGAGCTGGGAGCTTTCATTTAGAGTACATGGTCAAGTTTGACTTTTCATATTTTCATGAAATACTGAATTTTCTATCAGATTTGTTCTTTTATTTAAAAAGATTCATCTGTGCATTCTGGTTTTTACTAGATTTATTTTCAGCTTTTTTCCACAATATTCTTTAAATGTAATAATATTTTATATTTATTATCTACCTAATTCATGAAATATTTGAGACAAAAAGGGAAAAGGAATGTATTAGACCATGATAAGATGGGATGATGGTAACCGTAAGGTGACAGGTATTTGAAGAGGGACAGATAGAAAGGGTATTGGAAGAGAAGGGAATAAAATGAAGAGGTGAAAGAGTATGTTAAAGAGCCCCATGCTCAAACAAAGGGACAAAGGAATTGACTCCAAGCAGTGAGGAGTCTGGCCTTTTGAAAATATGTTGGATGGGACTGTTTCAAGCAATGGTGCCCTTGGAATATTTTTGCTTTGTAAGCTTTCAAGACAATTATGGTACCCTAAGGCTACCTGTCCTTTCCTTACTTTATCCTCATCATAATAACCTGAGACTATTTAAAATTTCTGTTTCTTATCTCACCTCTGCTGCCAATATATATGTGTATATCTATATCTATATCATCTATATCTTTATCTATATGCCTTGCTATGGATTGTATGTTTCCATCACAAATCAGGTGGAAATTCAATCCTTGCTCTGAATTATTAATAACTGAGGGGCCAAATGAGAACCTCATGAATGATTTCGTGGGTTACTGCCAGAGTATGATTATTATAGGGGCCAGACAAACTTTGTTGTATATACCCCTCTTGTCTCCACTGGATGTCTCCAGTGGCATGCCTCTGCAGAAAGTTCCCAAGAGTAAGAAGCTGTCCACTACATGTGGTCCCCTCAACCTTGGAGCTCCCAGCTTCTAGAACTATGACATGTATTAACTTTTATTTTTCCCACATTTTTATTAGTCTCAATTCACTAACTGTACAAGGGTTTTCATTTAGACATTTGTCTATATATGCATATAATTTACCTTGATTACAGTTAAAGAATTCCCCCTTGATTTCTTGGCTATGGCAAGAAAAGAGGAAGAAGGTAGGTAAATAGAGAGGAGTGCTTTCATTCATGCTTGCACTTACTTCCTAGGGCTTGATACCAGTTCTCACCTTAACAAACCATGGGGAATCCATGGTTGTCTCTTCTCATTTCCTTGGACAATGGAGCTGGCTTGCTTAGGGTGTGTTTTCAAGCTCCTCTAAGGAAAAACCTCCCAGGTTTGGATGGGCCTCATGAGAACCAGCTGAGAGAATCAGACCTTCAGAAGAGCGAGCATAACAGCTTTTGACAAGAAAAAGGGAAGGCAGTAGGAAATTAAGATTGGGTCATTATTTTTTTGAATCTTAGAATATTTCAGATGTTCAGAGGGCACTAACTTTCCAGAACACAAAGAATGGAATTGCTTCGAAACTGATGGCTCTAATCATAATAAAGCCACGAATAATCCACTTTGTTTATTGAGCAAAGATGTACACATGGATTGCTCTTTTCTTTCTCTGACCTGATATCCTACCTCTCTTTGCTTCATTCCTTACACTTCCAACCACACAGCTGTGCTATTCTTTGCAAAAGAAACCATGCTTTAGCTTCTAAGCTTTTGTATTTTCCCTCGCCTTTGCCTGAAATACTTTTCTTCAAGTTTTTCACCTGACTAGTTCATGCTCACATTTACATCTCTGGTTAAATTTCACTTTTTCATGCCTTAACTCCCTGTGTCAAATACTTCCCAATTTGAACCCTGTTTTCTTAAGTTTTCCTTTGTTACTTCTATTTGTGATTATTCTGGTTTGCTCAGTCTTTCATTCATTCATTTTATTTTTCTGTAAAATGTAAAGTTGATGAGTATTTAAAATGTTGTTTACTTTGTTCACAATGGTATTTCAGTTCCTAGAATATTATCTGACATTTTGGAGTCCTTTAATATATATACTTATGGAATAAATGAATGAAAAAGAATACATGAGAAATGGGTGACATAAATGTGTACTGGATGTTATAGACTTGGGAACTACATAGAGGAATTTAAATCTTATTCTGATGCAATATATTAGTGTGGGTTCTGGTATGCTTGCAGCAGATTCCACATACATGCTACTGAAGGCAAAAAGAAGCACACATTAAAAAGATGCTAAGTAGTTCCTACTCAGGGCTGCCAGGTGTCCTATAGGCTTCAGTTACCTTGATGAGGTCCCTTGTGAGATTGGGGAAGTTTTCTGCAATCACTTTATTGAAAATATGTTGAAGCCCTCTGCTCTGTTATTTGGCTCCTTCTTCCATTCCAATTATGTGCAGATTATATCTCTTGTCTTTGTCCACTAGCTCCTGGATTAATCTGCCCTGGAGCTTTACTGTTTCTTGGAGTGTGGTGATTTTCTGGTCCTTATCAGCTGCATCATCGTCCAAGAGAGAGATTCTGGATTCAATATGGTCAGTTCTTTGTGCAGTGGATTCAAGTGTGGAGTTTATGGATGTCAGGGAGCTATTTATGGTTGCCATATCAGCTCTGATCATGGAAATTTCTTCCTTTAAAGAGTTGTATTTTAAATCTATTTTTTTTTGTGCATTTTGCTTCTCAGGATGTTAAGGTCTTCTTTAATGAAGGTTTGCATTGTATCCATTTTTGCTTCCATTTCCTTCTTGGCTTCCTGAAGGTCCTTCGAGACTTCCACTCTAAACTGCTGGAATTGTTTTCTAATTTCGTTCCTGAGGCTTTCCATCATTTCTGCTATCACAGCCTCAGTTACTTTTTTATTCTCATCTCCTCTTTGGTCATACTGCTTTTTGGATCTGGCGAGTTGGCTTGCCCTTTGATGAAATTTGTTATATTTCTTTGTGATTTGCGCATCTGGGCATCTGTAGGTGGCTTCCTTGGGTTGGCTTTGTGCTGGTTCCGCTGGTCCATCAGTGGGAGACTTGTTTGTGTCCTGGCACTGGGTTTGAGTTTGGCTGTTGAACCTTACTGCCCAATGGGTGAGTGTGACCGTCTTGGTTGTTGCCGGGGTGGTCACCCTCACTGCACTTGGGGTTGGGTAGGTTCTGTGTCTTTCTCTGTGGCATAGTGTCCTGCTGCTGTGTTGTGCTGACCCTAGTGTGCCCCTGGTGGGGGTTTGCTGGTCGCTGATTCAGCGTGGCGTGGAGGGTTTTCTCTTCTTTGGTTATTTTTTCCACTCGGTACCTTGGTCAGAGGAGCTCACCTCTCAGACTGAGATTTGCCGCTGATAGGCGGCTTGCCCACTTGGGTGGATTGCTCCGGGCCGGTCTTGTTGTTGAGGGGCGGCCCACCCACCTGTGGGAAATGCTCCTATCTGAGCAGGTGCTGTCTCTGGGAGGCTCTGCCCACTTGTGCTGGGTGTGTCTATCAAAGTGTGCGCTTCCGCTGGGGGGCTCTTCCCTCCTATGCGGAGTGCACCTACCAGAGCGGGCGCTAATGCTGGGGGACCCTGCCCACCTGTGTGAAGTGCGCCTATCAGAATGAGCTCTGCTGCTGGGGGCTCTGCCCACCTGTGCAGAGTGGGCCTACCAGAGTGGGCACTGCCGGTGGGGGCCCTGCCCACCTGTGCGAAGTACGCCTATCAGAGTGGATGTTGTAGTTTGCCCGCTTGTGCGCTCCCACAGAGGGTTGGGCAGGAGATCCTCCTGCTGGATGGCTAGCACGCTGGCCCATGCTGGCCCTCTTGGGGGCATGTGCGTGTGCACTCTAGTGCTTCTTTTGGGGACGTGCTGCCCTGAGTTGTTGGAGGATGCTTGTACCCTCTCCCGAGTTTGCTGTGGGGGGGCGGTATGCGTGGACCCCAGCAGGATCAAGTGTCCGGTCGCGGGTTGGTGCCCACAGACTCTCTGTGCCTCCGCTGTTAGTGGGGCATGTGTTCGGGCCCAGGTGTCCCTGCTGTGCTGGTGTTGCACACCCCAAGCCTGTGACTGTTGTTCAAAAAGTCCGCGAAGACCAGGTGCCTCAGGTGGGGCTTCCAATGCATACCAGTCCCCCAGCCCCTGTTGGGGGGGGGCTAGTGCAGCCAGGTTCAGGCCTCTGCTAGAGCTGGTCTCCCATTTGTGGGGGGGGCGGGAAACTTACTTGTCCTGGGTTGTGTGTGTCCCTCGCTGCTGTGGGCTTTTCGGGGCTGTGGTGCTGGGGTTTGGCGATCGGTCATTTGGTGGTGGCGGTCCCAGCTCTCTCCATCTGCACCGTGGGTTCCCCTGCTGCTTATGTCTGATCCCGGCCGTTGGGTCCCACAGCTCCAGTCCCTCGCCGCCGTCTGTCTCGGTCAGTCTGCATTCTGTCTGGGGGTCCATGGAGCTCCTGCTGTCTGGACTCTGTGCTCCTGGTGTGACTTTTCAGCTGTTGGTTTGCAGGCACCAGGTCCCCTTTCTCAGCCTGGCCTTGTTCGCAGCGGGGTTGGTGGGTGGGGGGAGGGTACCCCAGAGACTTTCCGGTTCCTTGCAAGTTATAGGCTTTTCTTTTTTTTGTTCTTTTTTGTTTCCTGTGTTTCTCTGTTACTTCTGGTTGTTGGTTTTGCTGGATTCTTGATGGGGTGTTGGGTGCTGGAGTTCCCAGCTTACTATTCCGTTGGAGTGAGTTGCGGTGCCATCTTCCCTCTATACTTAGTTATTGAGCCACTCATTTTGTATCTCCTCCGTGTCTCTGTGCCTCTCTCTGTCTTTCTCTTTGTCACTCTTTCTGTGATAAAACAGGGCCTCTAAACCATAGTGTTTCCTAGGATTCAAGGCTTGGGAAAGAGTCCTTGCTTCCATCTTAGGATGGGGTTCCTATGAAATCTATGGAAAAAATCATGAATGAGGCTCTGAGAAGCCACTAGAACCAACTCCCAACCACACTGTGGGGACTGGCTTAGTGAAAACTCCTTTTCCCTTTCATTAGCAACAATAATGCTTGAGTGGAAAAATTGAAAGTCCTGCCTCCTTTACTCACAGAGAGCCAGGAACTCCTAGTGCAGGTGCACTGCTATGGGAGTCTCCACAGAAGACACCTCATACTGTGCATCCTACACCAAATCTCCCTCAGATGATTCTGATGGTAGAAACTAAGTCACACTCACATAGCCCTTCTCCCAGAAGCGAGAGTCTCAGAATGAGAATTTTTAGTTTTTCAATTCCATCTTGGAAAGGTAAAGCAAGCTATTTGTGTAGCAGGTCACTCAGATATAGGGAGGATTTTCAGTGATCTTAGTTGGTGGCTGAACAGCTTTTTTGTATTATAAATAGAGAAATGATATGATTTGTGGTTTGTTTTGTTGTGTTTGGTTTGGTTTGGTTTGTTCTGGTCCTAGGGCTTGAACTCAAGGCCTGGGTGCTGTCCCCAAGCCTATTTGTGCTCAAAGCTAGCACTCTCCCACTTGAGACAAAGCACCACTTTTGGCTTTTTCTAAGTAGTTTCCTGGAGATAAGAGTGTCACAGAGTTTTCTACCTGGGCTGGTTTTGAACAGTGATCCTCAGATCTCAGCTGAAGAAGTGAACCTCAGATCTCAGCTTCCAGTTTCTGGGATTACAGTGGTGAGCCACTGACATCTGGCTGATTTGTGTTTTTGAAAGAACATTGTGGCTTCTGATTGGATTGTGGATTTAAACATGGTAAGAGTGGAGCCAGGTATCAGTGGCTCATGCTTTTATCTTCCTTGCTCTCAGGAGGCTGAGATCTGAGAATCCTGGGCTGACACAACCTCAAAATATTTATCTCCAATTTAACTAACAAAAAAATCTGGAAATGGAGGCCTAAGTAATACAGGGCTAGCAGCAAACAAATAAACCAAGTCAGAGTTCAAGGCTCAGAATTCAAGACCAATGTGTGTGTGAGAGAGAGAGAGTGAGAGAGTGAGAGAGAGAGACAGACAGACAGAGAGAGACAGAGACAGAGACAGAGAAAGAGACAGAGCGAGACAGAGACAGAGAAAGAGGGAGATGAGGAGGAGCAGAGGAAGGGGAGAGGGGAGAGAGGAGAGGGAAGAGGAGAGAGGAGAGAGAATATAGTTCAACAGAAAGACATGAAACAGAAAGTGATTGGGCCATGCAAGCCAGCAAGGAAATTGTGTCATACAAAGAATGCAATGGAAGTGAGTCTGAGAAAATTTGCTGAGCAATTTTGTCTCAATATTTTGTATGTATGTATGTATGTATGTATGTATGTATGTATGTATTTATTTATTTTTGAGTTGTGGTCTCACTATGAGCCAGATTGGTTTCCAATTTGCTGTCTTTCATCCTCAGCCTCTCAAATGCTGGAATTACAGGTGTTCACTGCCATGCCTGGCTTAAGTTGTTTATGTATTATATAGAGAAAATTCCTTTTTCTGTTCTTTTTATTTTTGGCCAGTCCTGGGGCTTGAACTTAGGGCCTGAGCACTGTCCCTGGCTTCTTTTTACTCAAGGCTAGCACTCTGTCTACTTGAGACACAGTGCCACTTCTGGCGTATATATATATATATATATGTATATGTATATATATATATACGTATATATATATATATATGTATGTATGTATGTATGTATGTATATATGTATATATATATATGTATATATGTATATATATACACATATATACGTATATATACACACATATATATACACACATATACACATACATATACATATAGATCTATATAGATCTATATGTATATATACATATACATCTATATCTAGATGTATATCTATATATACATCTATATACATCTATATCGATATATATAGATATATATAGCTGAGGAATCAAACCTAGGGCTTCATGTATACGAGGTAAGCACTCTTGCCACTAGGCCATATTCCCAGCCCAGAAAATTCCTTTTTATTAGTTTAGTATTTTATTCTTAGTGTGTATGAAGATAAAAGATAATCAGAATGTATTGTTAGTTGTTTAATATTATCTAAGATATTAAGTACCAGAATGAACATGTGACAGTTTTTTTCTGGCATGATTTTGATAACCTTACTCATGGATAATAACTACATTTTAATTAGATAGAATATCTAAACAAGGCAGGTCAACAATATATTAATATTTTCCCTTTTTCTTCCTTTTATTGCCTTTTTTCCTGAATTTGTGTCAGCCACCCAGGTCAGTTTGCTAGACTTTGTACTTCAATTGACTTTTGTCTCCTTAAGAAGCCAGGAGCCTAAATTCCATGAGCTAAAATCTGAAGTGAATGTTGTAAATCCAAGAAAGTAGGAAATATATTTGTTTGTTTTTGTTTTAAGGGAGTTTCTTGATAATTGTGAAAAAATAACTTCAACTCTTTCATTACTTATCTGCTCCCAGATAGATGATAGAGAGATGATTGATAGATAGATAGGCAAATAAATCGGGCCAGAACTAAGCAAAGTATAGAATGCTTGAGAAGATTTTAAAAGTTCAACAAAGAAAGGGGATTGATTGCTTTTATGAGATCAGATTCTGAAGGATAGAGTGAAACTGAATGAGGGCAGATTTGATCTGAACATCAAAGGAAATTTCCTCCACTTAAAGTTGTCTTTGTGGTGAAAGAGAAAGCTTGTCAAATCCCCAAGCAGGCAGTCAGCAATCTCAGTCTGTAAAATAGCCCAGTGCCAGTGTGGCTAGTGTCTGGAACACACAGGGAAGAAGGCCTTCCCTTCCAAGGTTGCCTGTGTACAGAAGCAGTGACTAGATGAGGGATGAATTTCAGAACAGACTTAAGGGATTTGTGCAGAATACCCAGTAATGTCAAGGCTTCTCTCATACTTATGTTGTTTCTTGACAGTAGAGGTGAAGCAAAATGTGGCCAATGATCACCCACAAGAAACAAGTCCTTCATCTTGACAACAACCTACTTGAAGGAAATATTGCTGTTATAATCATAATTTATTGATATGTAATGTAGTGATTTTATTCAAAACAGTGTCTGGTTGTGTGCAGAAATGTCTTTATTAACCACAAATGGGAGTTCCCAATGATATTCTAGGAAATACACTAGGGGAGGTTTTTCATTTGCCATCCTCAAAATTATTGGTCACATTAGGAAAAGATGATATTTAAAAAATATTTATAATTCCTGATTTAGGATTTCATATCTCATGCTAGAACATTTATACTTCTGCATGTTGTGGTTTTTGTGGTTAAAGTAAAAGGAAAAACTAAAATTTGCCAAAAGGTTTATGTTTTCCTCTCTTTTTCTTCCCCCAGAGAAACAGAGAGAGCGAGAGAGAGAGAGAGAGCAAGAACAGAGAAAGTGGGAAAGAGAGAGATAAGCATAGTCAAAGGAAATTTACTACTAGTTTTTATGAAATCCAGAAGAATGGGAAAAGAGAGACATGCTCACCTCCAATCATCTGTACTGTTAAGCTACACTACACCCAAGCAAAAGAACAGAGAACCCATCAGTGGGGGATCTGCTGTATCTATATGTCACAATATAGGTCACGATGTTGAGATGCCAGCTTTCTCCATATCCACCCATGAATCTGATTCAATCATAATTAAAATCACAGTGGGCTTATTGACATTGAAATGCTGACTCTGCATTTGATCGAGAAAGTACTACCTTTCCTATAACCCCTCTGTACATCACTTTGACAATAAAGAAATGAATAATATTTTTAAAGTACCAAATTACAGAACCAAAACTATCTTATTTCAAGACTTACTACAAAGCTACAGTAATTAAAGCAATATGCCATTGCTACAAAGCAGGGATAGGCAAAAATTGTATGTAAAGAATCAGATAGTAAATATTTTAGGCACTGTGGGCCATACTGTCTCTGTCACAACGACTCAACAGTGCTGTGAAAACAGCCATATGAGAACAGGCATAGTCAATACATAGGAATGAGTGTGGCTGTGTCTCGATTTCAATAACACTTTGTTTAAAGACATCGAGATTTGAATTTATAGAATTTTTACATGTCATCCAAAAGCACTTTTTCAGCTTAAAATTTTAAAATGTAAAACTATTCACAACTCACAGGCTGTGCAGAACTAGGCAGCAGACCGTACCTAACCTGTGGGCCATCTTCTGCTAAACTCTGTTATAGACACAAACAGAAACATCATTGGAATGAAAGTTGAGCAACATATTTACACATCCACATCAGTACCTAAGTTTTGATGCAAGTAACATAAACAATCCAGATTGTGCTTTAATATCTGTATATAGGAAGAAAGTTAAATTTCTCTGTACTCTATAATATCCACATGTATTGACTCAAACCTGATCATCTAAAATCAAAATTATAAAACCTCTAGAAGAAAATGTAAAATTCTATAAAAAAGAATTTTCTATTCATAGTAATGATACTACTACTACTACTACTAATAATAATAATAATTGGAAGGTGATTTTTCCATCCAAGAAGTGCTTTATTTATTTATTTTTATTTTTAGGTGGTTGTGGGGCTTGAACTCAGGGTCTGGGTGCTTGTCCCTGAGCTTTTTTGCTCAAAGCTAGCACTCTATCAGTTTGCACCACAGTGCCACTTCCAAAAAGAATTTCTATAAAAAGAGTTTCTTAGGCAGCAGATCAAAAGCATATAGTATTAATAGAATACCAATAACAATATATTGTACACAAAAGATAAATTGATAAGTCAGAGTTTATTAAAATAACACCAAAAGACCCAGGATTCCCTTGAGATGACATTCTCATTAGGATGAAATGTTGCTGAGTGCCATGATTCACACCTGTACTCCTAGCTACTCAGGAGGCTGAGATCTGGAGATCAAGGTTCAAACCAAGCTGAGGGTAGGTCAAGAAGTCTCTGAGACTCTTATTTCTCTCTGATTAACTACTAAAACCCAGTCTTGAGCAAAAAAGTTAAGGGTCAGCTCTCAGGCCCTGAGTTCAAGCTCCAGTGGCAAAAATACATAATTAAAAGAGAATACAATATCCTTTGATATGTGAGTGTAAAAATTATTTTTTTTCAAATTTTTATTATCAAACTGGTGTACAGAGAGGTTACAGTTTCATACGTTAGGCATTGGATACATTTCTTGTACTGTTTGTTACCTTGTCCCTCATACCCCCTCCCCCTTCCCCTTTCCCTTCCCCCCCCCCCAGGTGTTCAGTTCACTTACACCAAACAGATTTGCAAGTATTGCTTTTGTAGTTGTCTTTTTTTACCCTGTGTCTCTCAATTTTGGTATTCCCTTTCAATTTCCTAGTTCCAATACCAGTATACACAGTTTCCAATATACTCAGATAAGATTACAGAGATAGTGTAGGTACAACCACAGGAAGGTGATACAAGAACATCATCAGTAATAGAAGCTAGAGATACACATAGGACATTGAAAGTAGTTACAACTGTGATATAACAATTGTCTCCATAACATGGAGTTAATTTCATTTAGCATCATCTTATGTGTTCATAAGGGTATAGCTATTGGGCCTTGTGATGCTCTGCTATGACTTGCCTAAACCTGTACTAATTATTCCCAATAAGGGAGACCATAGAGTCCATGTTTCTTTGGGTCTGGCTCACTTCACTTAGTATAATTTTTCCAAGTCCTTCCATTTCCTTACAAATGGGACAATGTCATTCTTTCTGATAGAGGCATAAAATTCCATTGTGTATATGTACCACATTTTCCTGATCCATTCATCTACTGAGGGGCATCTGGGTTGGTTCCAGCTTCTCCCTATGACAAATTGTGCTGCGATGAACATTGTTGTGCTGGTGGCATTACTGTGATTTTGTTTGTGGTCTTTTGGATAGATACCCAAAGTGGGGCTGCTGGGTCATAGGGGAGTTCTATATTTAGCCTTCTGAGGAATCTCCATACTGCTTGCCAGAGTAGCTGAACCAGTTTACATTCCCACCAACAATGCAGTAGGGTTCCCTTTTGGCCACATCCCCTCCAACAATTGTTATTGTTAGTTTTCTTGATATATGACATTCTTACTGGGGTGAGATGGAATCTCAATGTTGTTTTGATTTGCATTTCTTTTATGGTCAGTGATGTAGAGCATTTTTTCATATGTCTCTTGGCCATTCTCATTTCCTCATCAGAGAAGTCTCTTTGTAAGTCTTTAGCCCACTTGATAAGGGGGCTATTAGTTCTTTGCGGTTTTGTTTTGGAAGAAGGTAATTTCTTTAGTTCTGCATATATTTTAGATATGAGGCCTTTGTCCGTTGAATGGCCGGTAAAGACCTTCTCCCAGTCTGTGGGCTGTTTATCTTGCGAGCTTTGTCCTTTGCCGTGCAGAAGCTCTGCAGTTTGATGCAGTCCCATTTGTCCAACCTTTCTTTGATTTGTAGCCTTTCTGGGTCTTTGGTAAGGAATTTCCGTCCGGCGCCAAGGTGCCCACGTGTTTCTCCTACTCCTTCCTTTAGTGTTTTCAGGGTGTCTGTTTTGATTTCGAGGTCCTTAATCCATTTGGAATTGATTTTGGTGCAGGGTGATATATAAGGATCCAATTTTAGTTTGTTGAAGGTGTTAAGCCAGTTTTGCCAGCATGATTTGTTAAAGAGACTATCTTTCTTCCATACCATTGTTTTAGCTCCTTTATCAAAGATTAAGTAGGTGTAGTTCTGTGGGTTCATTTCTGGGTCTTCAATTCTGTTCCATTGGTCTTCAGGCCTGTTCCGGTGCCAATACCAAGCTGTTTTTATTACTATAGCTTTATAATACAGCTTGAAGTTGGGTATTGTAATTGCGCCAGCACTGTTCTTTCTGCTTAGGAGTGTTTTTGCTATTCTAGGTCTTTTATTGTTCCATATGAATTTCTGGATTGCTTCCTCTATTTCATTCAAAAATGGTGTTGGGATATTAATGGGCATTGCATTGAATTTGTAGATAGCCTTTGGCAATATTGCCATTTTGATTATATTAATCCTCCCAATCCAGGAGCATGGGAGGTTTTTCCATTTCCTTAGTTCTGACTAAATTTCATTTTTCAAGCTTTTAAAGTTCTCATCAAAGAGGTCTTTCACTTCTTTGGTTAAGGTTATTCCTAGGTATTTTATGTTTTTGGGGGCTATTGCAAAAGGAGTTGCTTTCCTGATTTCAGCCTTGGTCTTCGGGTCGTTAGCATAGAGAAAGGCTGTTGATTTTTGATGGTTTATTTTATATCCTGCAACTTTGCGAAAGTTTTGGATCAGCTCTAGTAGCTTGGGGGTAGAGTCTCTGGGATTCTTTAGGTATAGGATCATGTCATCTGCGAAGAAAGTTTAACTTCATCTTTTCCTATTTGGATCCCCTTTATATTTTTTTCTTGCCTAATTGCTCTGGCTAGGAATTCTAGTACTATGTTGAAGAGCAGGGGAGAGAGTGGACATCCCTGTCTTGTTCCTGATTTTAAAGGGAATGGCTTTAGTTTTTCACCATTTAGAGTTATGCTTGCTGTTGGTTTGTCATAAACTGCCTTAATTATATTCAGGAAGTGTCCCTGGTATCCCAGTTTTTCCAGGGCTTTTAGCATAAATGGGTGCTGGATTTTATCGAACGCTTTTTCTGCATCCAGAGATAAAACCATGTGGTTCTTTACCTTGCTCCGGTTGATGTGGTGGATTACATTAATTGACTTGCGTATATTAAACCAACTTTGCATTCCTGGGATGAATCCAGTTTGATCGTGGTGTATGATTTTTTTGATTACCTGTTGACGTCGATTGGCAAGAATTTTGTTGAGAATTTTTGCATCTATGTTCATCAGGCAAATCGGTCTGTAGTCCTCTTTCCATGATAAGTCCCTGCCTGGTTTTGGGATGAGGGTTATACTGGCTTCATAGAATGAGTCTGGTAGTGAACGTTCTCTTTCAATTTCATTGAAGAGTTTGAGAAATATTGGTGTGAGTTCTGTTTTGAAGGCCTTGTAGAATTCTGCAGTGAATCCGTGTGGACCTGGGCTTTTCTTGGATGGGAGATCATTTATTGCCGTTTCTATTTCAATTCTGGATATGGGTCTGTTTAGAAGGTTTAAATCTTCATGGTTGAGTTCAGGGGTTTGGATTTTTTTCTAGGAAATCATCCATTTCTTCCAAGTTCTCGAATTTGTTGGCATAAAGCTTTGCAAAATAGTCCCTTATTATTTTCTGAATTTTGGTTATTTCTGTGGTGTTGTTACCTGCTTCGTCTCTTATCTTGTTTATTTTAGTGTGCTGCCTTTGTTTCTTGGTCAGGTTTGCCAGGGGTCTATCTTGTTGATTTTTTCAAAGAACCAACTCTTTGTTTTGTTGATTCTTTCAATAGTTTTTTTCATCTCTAATTGACTTAATTTTGATTTGATTTTAATTATTTGCTTCCATAGATTGACTTGGGGTTTGGCTTGTTGTTCTCTTTCAAGGAGATTAAGGTGCTTCCTTAAATTATTGAGTTGCTGTTTCTCCAGTTTGTTGGTGTATGCACTCAGAGATATAAATTTTCCTCTGAGTACTGCCTTTGCTGTGTCCCAAAGGAGCTGGTACTTTGTGTCCTCATCTTGGTTGAATTCCATAAACATTTGAATTTCCGTTTTAATTTCTTCAATGACCCACTGATGGTTCAGCAGTGTGTTATTTAGCCTCCATGAATTGTGGGATTTTCTGTGGTGTCTATTTGAGTTGAGCTGTAATTTTATTCCATTGTGGTCTGAGAGTATGCAGGGAATGGTTTTGATGCTTCTGAATTTGTACAGATTTTCTTTGTGCCCTAAGATGTGATCTATTTTGGAGACTATTCCATGTGCTGCGGAGAAGAATGTGTATTCTGTTGTTGCTGAGTGGAATATTCTGTAGATGTCGGTTAAGTCTAGTTGGTTTATGCAATTATTTAGTACTGTGGTTTCTTTGTTCAGAGTTTGGCGTGTTGATCTGTCCAGAGGTGATAGTGGAGTGTTAAAATCCCCAACTATCAATGCGTTTGGGTCTATGAGTGTTTTTAGAGTCAGTAGTGTTTGTTTGATGAAGTTGGGTGCTCCTGCATTTGGTGGGTAGATATTTAGAATGGTTATTTCTTCCTGTAGGAGAGATCCCTTTACTAGTATGTAGTAGCCTTCTTTGTCTCTTCTTACCTTTTTTAAGTTGAAGTCAATTTTGTCTGATACTAGGATGGCAACTCCAGCCAGCTTTTGGGGGCCATTTGTTGGTAGATTTGATTCCAGCCTTTCACTTTTAGAAGATGTTTACTTTTGCTGGATAGATATGTCTCTTGGAGGCAGCAGAAAGAGGGATCTTGATTTTTGATCCAACTTATGAGCCCATGTCATTTGATTCGAGAATTAAGTCCATTAATGTTGAGAGTTCGAATTGAGAGGTGATCGTTTGTTCCTTTCATTGTCACTATCTTGTTAAAAGCTGTTTCCTCCAATTTCTTGATCTGATGTTTACTATTTAGGGGTCATTTTTCTGTCTGTATTGGGCTCTTGATTGTTTTCCCTGTATAGTACATCTTTAAGGATTTTTTGCAAAGCTGGTTTGGTGGAGATATATTGTTTTATTTTTTCCTTACTATGGAAGACTTTTATTTGACCTTTGGCTATGAATGAGAGTTTGGCTGGGTACAGAATTCTTGGTTGGTAGTTATTTTTATTTAGTGTTTGGTATACCTCATTCCAGGCTCTCCTTGCTTTCATGGTCTCTGCTGAGAAGTCTGGGGTAATTCTGATTGCTTTTCCTTTATATGTGATTGTTTTCTTCTCCCTAACAGCTTTGAGTATTTTTTCCTTGCACTCTACTGAACTTGTTTTTATCACTATGTGTTGGTGGGATGTCCTTTTCTGGTCTGGTTGGTTTGAGGTTCTAAATGCTTCTTGTATCTGTATAGGCCTTTCCTTCTGGATATTTGGGAAGTTCTCAGCTAATATTCTGTTAAATAGGTTGCCTATCCCATTAACTTCTTTCTCCAAGTTTTCCTCAATACCTATTATTCTTAAATTGGGCTTCCTGATTGTGTCTTGAATCTCCTGTAGTGATCTGTTTTGTTGATTGGATTGGACTTGTATTGATTTTTTATCTTTCTCCATAGATTCTAAGGAATCTTCATCTCCTGAGATTCAATTCTCTGCTTCAGGTAGTCGGGACTCTAGGCTAGCTACTTGATTTTGAATCTCTTTTCCTTCTGACTGGTCTTTCCTGATAATTTCCATGTCAATTCTTATGTCCTGTATGGACTTCTTTACTTCATTAACTTCATTAATTTGATTTTGAGTGTTGTCTCTCAAAATTTAAACTGAGTAGCTATCTTTTCATTTGAGTCTTGAAGTTCATTTATCTTTCTATTTGTGGATGCCATAAAATTCTCCATTAATTTTTGCTTTGCCTCCTCCCGCTCTAGAATAATTGACTGAAGAGACTCAAACTTTTCATTTATCATGTTTATCAATAGACTTTGTAGAGCATTTTGAGGGTTCTCATCTATGTCTTTGATTGCCTGCTCTGCTTCCTGCTTGTTTTGAGTGGGGGAAAAGACTTCATTGTTTGCCATCTTTTTGTGTTCCTTCTGCCCATTTGGGTTGGGTATGCCAATCTACCAGCACGCTGTCTCTGCAATTTCAGCCCGTCCGTGCTCAGCCTGTGATCTGTATTTTCGTTGCCTTCTGGAGAATTTGTCCCTGGTCTCGCTGCGCGGGGTGCGCGGTGCGGTGCTGGCACCCGCATGGTGCAGCATTGACTCCCAAGTATACAAATTATTATCCCAAGTATTGTGCTATATCCATATGTTAGTTTGGTAAGTGTGAACTATTAACAAATATTACTATATAGATCGGTCTCAAAATAATTGTGGTAGGTTTTAGAATCCAGAAAAAAAAAGTGTATACCATATGATCTTTTACAATGCATACCAATCTGTGGCAATATGAAATGAAGTTTCTGGGATGGAAGATGTATGGAGCGGGACATCAGGGAAAGACTACAAAAGACATGCATGAAGAGATGGGCACTGGTGGCTCATGCCTAAACTGTAATCCTAGCTACTCAGGAGCCTGAGATATGAGGATCATGGTTTGAAGCCAGCCTGGGCAGGAAAGTCTGTGAGAATCTTATCTTCAATTAATCACAGAACAATCCAGAAATGATGCTGTGGTATAGCCCCAGAGTTCAAGCCCCAGAAACATCCAAAAAAAATAAATAAATAAAGGCATGAAGAATTTTCTGTGACAGGCTCATTAGCTTGATCATAGTATGTAGATGTAGCTGTTAAAATTTGTTCAGTAGTACAACTTAATTGGTGTAGTTTATTCCATGCTGATTATTTATTTCTTAATGAAAAGATTATAGAAAACATAATAAAACAGACCTATAGATAATCTAGGTATTGCGATTATTTGATACCTTTTCTAAAAATTTTTATTGTGAAACTGATGTACAGAGAAGTTACAGTTTCATATGTTAGGCATTGGATACATTTCTTGTACTGTTTGTTACCTCCTCCCTCATTCCCCCTCCCCCCTCCCCCTTTCCTTTCCCCCCATGAGTTGTTCAGTTCATTTACACCAGTTTTGCAAGTATTGCTTTTGTAGTCATTTGTCTTTTTTTACCCTGTGTCTCTTGATTTTGGTATTCCCTTTCAGATTCCTAGTTCTAATACCAGTATACACGGTTTCCAATGTACTCAGATAAGATACAGAGAGATAGTGCAGGTACACTACAGGAAGGGGATACAAGAAGATCATCAATAATAGAAACTAGGGTTACACATAGCATGTTGAAAGTAGTTACAACAGTGATATTACAATCATTTCCATAACATGGAGTTCATTTCATTTAGCATCATCTTATGTGTTCATAAGGGTATAGCTATTGGGCCTTGTGATGCTCTGCTATGACTTGCCTAAACCTGTACTAATTATTCCCAATAAGGGAGACCATAGAGTCCATGTTTCTTTGGGTCTGGCTGACTTCACTTAGTATAATTTTTTCCAAGTCCTTCCATTTCCTTATGAATGGGGCAATGTCATTCTTCTGATAGATGCATAAAATTCCATTGTGTATATGTACCACATTTTCCTGATCCATTCATCTACTGAGGGGCATCTAGATTGGTTCCATATTCTAGCTATGACAAATTGGGCTGCGATGAACATTGTTGTGCTGGTGGCTTTAGTGTGTTCTTGTTTGTGGTCTTTTGGGTAGATGATCAAAAGTGGGGCAGCTGGGTTATAGGGGAGTTCTATGTTTAGCCTTCTGAGGAATCTCCATACCACTTGCCAGAGAGGTTGAACCAGTTTACATTCCCACCAACAATGAAGTTGGGTTCCCTTTTGGCCTCATCCCCTCCAACATTTATTATTGTTAGTTTTCTTTATATAGGACATTCTTACTGGGGTGAGATGGAATCTCAATGTATGCTACAAATCAAAGAAAGGATGGACAAATGGGACTGCATCAAACTGCAGAGCTTCTACAGGGCAAAGGACATAGGTCTCAAGATAAACAGAAAGCCCACAGATTGGGAAAAGATCTTTACCCGCCATACATTGGACAAAAGCCTCATATCTAAAATATATGCAGAACTAAAAAAATTACATTCCTCCAAAACAAAACTGCAAAGAACCAATAGCCCCCTCAACAAGTGGGCTAAAGACTTAAAAAGAGACTTCTCTGATGAGGAAATGAGAATGGCCAAGAGACATATGAAAAATTGCTCTACATCACTGGCCATAAAAGAAATGCAAACTGATAAGTTTTTGTTAAATTTTCTCATAGCTACAATCCAGAAAATAGATGACATAATGGAAGCTTTCACTGAGACATAGGGTTTGTATAGAAAACTCCTAGAATTGTAAGCTTTTTTTTATTACTAAGCAAACACAGAAATCACCAAGCATTCATGTTGGCCATTGGTCTGAAGCTGGTTTGAGTAGTTCATTGACGATGGCAATGACTTTCCAATCTGATCTCTTCTTCACATTGCAGTGTCTGAGGCCTCTGACTCAAACTGGAGGCTTGGCGGGTGGCTATATACCTTAAACTCCACATGTGCAGGAAGCCGGGTAGAAATCTGTGCTAAGGGTAATATAGTCTTATATCCAAAAATTTCAAATTTAGATGAAGTAGGCATTTTCAATATAATTATGAAATTACAAAAGTTGACACAAGAAGAAATAAAAAATCAGAATAATACTAGATCAATTACAGAAATTGAATCTGTTTTAAAAAATATTCTTAGGCAGAGTTCCAAGTTTTAATGGATTCTGGATAAACATTTCAATTATTTAAAGGAGAAATAAAATAAATTTTACATAAATTGTTGGAAAGAAAAAGTAAGAAGTGGGGAGCTCTCCAACCCATTCTATGATGCCAATATAAATTTGCTAACAAAATTACATGCCAATTTTTGACTTGATTGTTAATGAAAAACTCCAAAACAAAATATTAGCAAGTCAAAGTGTATAATATAGGAAAAGGAAAATACGCTATAATTAACTTTGATTTATTTCAAGAAAGCAATGTTAGCTTAACAACCGGAAAAAACCAATAAGTGATTGGATTAAAAGAACACATGAGAGCTGGGAATATGGCCTAGTGGGAGAGTGCTTGCCTCGTGTACATGAAGCCCTGGGTTCAATTCTTCAGCACCACATATATAGAAAAGGCCAGAAGTGGTGCTGTGGCCCATGTGCTAGCTTTGAGCAAGGAAGAAGCCAGGGACAGTGCTTAGAACCTGAGTTCAAAGCCCCAAGAATGACAAAAACAAAATAAAGAGAAAAATCTTATTAAAGTTAATAATAATAAAACATCTTTCTTAATCTATTAATGTTTATCCATATATATCAATACAAACTTCCATCTCTACCTAATTAGAAACAACTATAAGATTTTCTCTCAGATTAGGGAACTGTTCTGTTTAGTTCTAGTTAGTCTTTTATTAGAGAGCTGATTTAGCACAAGGGAGAAAAGATAGAAAAGGCATAATAATTGAAAAGGAATAAGTAAAGCTGCTGTCGTCATTCACAAGTAAAATAATTTTGTATGTTAAAAATTTAAAAATAAAGACAACTTATTAATATTAATAAGAGAATGAGATAAAAATCCATTGAGATTTACATGCAATGTAATAAACCTTCACAGTTCATAAAGTTCTGAGTGATAAATGTCTGTGTGGTTACTGTAAAAGGAATATTGGGGTCAGATGCAGAAGATCTCTGAGGTTAAAGTTTCCTTGCATGTATTAATGAAGGACCATAAGCTGTCATATCTCTAGAAGATGCCATCAGACTATTACAAATTAAAATGTGAAAAGAAAGGCCATTTCAAACATCAGATGATCAGTTACTTAACAGTAAAATGGATGAAAGAGAATATCCAAAGAGAATATCTAAAAATATTATTTGAAAATTATGTACACCATTTCATGTTTTTTGGAATGTCAGACTCAATACTGTAAATATATTTTTTATTTCAAAATTCACCTGTGCATTTAATGATAGTCTAATAAAAACCATGACAGACTTTTTTTCCAAATGGAAATTGACAAGATTATTCTAAAACTTATATGGAAATGCACTGGAGAAGAATAGCCAAAACGATCATGAAGAAGTTGGAAGATTTATATGATTTGACATATAAAGTCATCATATTTACTCTTATGCTTTTTAATGAAACAAAAGCGCTTCTGTGATGCAGTAGAAAAGTAAATGTCTTTTCAATAAATGGTGCTTAGATACTGGATATCTGTAAGGAAGGATTAAACATGAATCTTGATTCATATAAAAGACAATATACAAAAATCAATTCCAGGTGCCCTGTGGATTTCAATGTTGAAAGGCAAAACTTTTCAAAGATAACATCAGAGAACTTCTTTATGACCTTGTAATGACTAGACAAAAAGTTAAATATTCTATTTCATTCTCAGCCCCTCAGCCAGAAACAAGCTCAAAAGTGTGGAACAAGTGTATTTGACCATCTCAGTATTTTGGCTCTTGCAACTTGATTTTACATGGTCAGTTAAAAGTTCACGTTTTTAGCCATCTCTCTGTAGCAGCATCTAAGATGTTTGGGGGACTTTATAAAGACTATAAAGGTAAAAATTAGTAATAAATGCAGAGATTCTGAACTCTATTTGGTTTACTATATAATATACATAAGAATGAAGCCCTGTGGCAACCTGTTAACAATATAGAGTTAGGATCTTTTTTCCTAAGTAATGACTAAAGACTGTAGCACTCTGAAGTCAAGGTTTTTTCCCCTCTTTATTACTTGGTTCAGGATTTTCTGTGATCACTTGGGCTTTGCTCATATTTTTTACTTCACACCAGGCTGAAAGCACTTGCCATAGTGATAACAATGAACACATCACTGTGCCAATGTCCTGTAGCATATGAGTAGGATTATGGGCTTTGGCATCCATGTTTTTCTGCAATCCCACCCTTGATGTTTATCCACCATCTGAACAGAGTCAATTTTTCAAGTCTAAGAATGAAGTAAGATCTGCATCAGCTACTATAAGGACTACAGGTTGATGTTATCTGTGAAATGCGTCATCTGATGTCCAGGCCATAGTCATTGCTCAAAACTGGAATCTCATTTTTCACTTCTTAGTTTTAGTGTGTCCTTTGTTGCTAACTGCATGGAATTCTTCTTAGTGTCTTAAATAGCAATTCAAATAGTAGTCCACCATGGATGGATTTTCTAAAGAGGCTTTTACTTATTATTAAGTAAGCTCTACAAGTTTTATGCAGTCAATTATTCTGAAGTGTCTCTTCTTTCTTTTTCCCCTTGTGTCCTTAGCTTTTCTTTCTTTCACTCTGACTCCGTGAGGTAAAGAAGGTTTCTGTGACTTGAGGACTTTTTACTAGCGAAGCAAGTCCTAAGTTGGACCTGAAGTAAAAATGAATTTCCATTGTACAGAAATGATGAGTCCCATGATACTTTTGCACAACACCCTTACTGTTTCAGAAGTCCAAGTTTTACTGTTTAAAACATATGGCATAAATTATGCCATAGGCTGTTGTTACTCACAAGCCAGGCCTTGCATTTCTTTCTAGCGCTGCATGCCAGTGACTCCTTGTTTTACTTGTGGACAGTGACAGGTATTGTGGCATTTGGAATCTTTTCTCTGTAGCTATTCCATGGATACTAGCTCATGCCTGTCCTGTGGATGTCCTATTATTGAGGAATAGGGTATTTTCTTTTATTTACAAATGTGAAGACTTGCAGCCAGGCATATATCTTTTACAATGCAGTGAACCTTCCAAACCTTTGTCTTAGTCTCTTGGAACCAAACAAATTACATGCCACAGAGTGCTGTATATCATGCCTAGAATGTTTATAACATCTGGTGGAGTGGAGTTTGGGAATGGGCTTCTCTGGTGAGCTGGAGCCAACTGTGCCTTTGAGTGACAAGCTGCCATTTTCTTGAGGTTTTACTATTTGGGGTCCTTCACCTATCCATGCAAAAAAACCTTAGCTTCAGTGATCTTTGGCATTTGACCCCAATATTTTTATACAGTAACCATACATACATTTATCACTCTGAGTTTCATGAACAGTGAAGGTTTATTACACTACTCTCAAACCTCATTTAACCTTTTATCTTGAAGCAATACATTAAAACACAGTTGTGAGAGTTTGTACGATCAAGACCAGTTAGTTGACCACCCCCTCTGTGTTTCTTTTCCATGGAATCCTTTGGCAGAATGTTTGTGGTCAGTAGATATTTTCTGTAACTTTGGACACATTCTTACTTCTATCCTTTAGGCATTCAAAGTCCCTGGAAGCTTGGAATTTCAAAGTGGAAAGGCCTCAGAATTGATCAGCCACAAGAAAAAGTGATGAGGTCTTCTCCTGGTGTACATCATTGTGCCTGCTATCATGAAGCATTTTGCCTGTCCTTCCCCCATTTTCCAATCCAAACACCAGTCCACCACATCTGAGCCATTTCAGGCCTGGTGATGGTGATTTTATCTAGAATGTTGGCCCATGTGAAACTCTTCTCCACTCTCTTCTTGCCTAAAATACAACATGTAAAGTGTTATTACTACAGTATCTTTGTATTCTTTTCTGAACTTTCTATAAATATTGATTTCTTTCTTTGCTTATTAGTTTCCTGAAGAGTAGGACTTCATACTCTATTCTGAACTCTACTCACACCAAAATCTATGCCTAGAACGGCATAGTACAAGAACACATAAATTGAAGGAATACCTTTGACAAAGTGTCATAAAAATAAGTATTTCTATGTGAAGAAAATAGTCCTTTAAAATGGAGAGTAATTTAGGATGAAGTAGAATTTCCTGTCTTTGAAGTGCAGATGAGTCACATAGTTCAATTGTGACTGTTTGGATTTGGTGTTTGACAACAACTGCCATCTTGTTTTGTAGACAAAGAAGCAAACTTTGATCCTTGTCCTATCCCTTTTCTGTCTCAGTTCCTGGGCTACCAAACTACTGAGTTGTCAGGAAGGGATTTAAGCTCAAAGCAGCTTTGTTAAGTGGCAACTTCTTTGTATAACTACATAAAAATAGTTTAAGAATTTTTTTAAAAAAGGAAAGTCCACATAGGCAAGGTCTACCGGAGCACTGGTGCCGTTTTATGTCATTTCTACAGTGTGTATCTCAAAGTCATGTCAGGAAATGGTTAGTAGGCTACTGTTGGTGTTACTTTTAAGTGTGTCACTAAGGTGTCCCACTGAACCCAATGCCAGGCAACAGTGATTCCTTTTTGCTCTTATGGGAGGAATGCAAGAAGCTGACTCTACATTCTACAATGACAAGGTCAATTTGGTTCATCTTGGTAGTTTTGCTAACCAATTGTTCTCCTTTCTGACCTTACTTCTGGTATGAGTTACTGAAGCATTTCCACCATTTAGGATCCTACATGTCCTTTAGTGTTAGTGTGTTTCCAGTGGTGAGGGGACAGAAGCAATGGGTGACATAAAGCAGTGTTGCCAAACACTTGAAACACTTAAGTGTTAATACCAAGGATGCCAGGAAAGCACATTTGAACCTCAACATCTTATTTATGTGCTATTTATTTGATGGACATTATGAGTTAGCCCTTACAACTTTAATTTAGAGACTATAATAATCTCCATTTAATAATCACACAGATGTCACATCTGGGGTTGCAGTCAGTATGGAGCTGGCAATCTGGTTCTAGAGTCTTTGCTTTTAGCCTCTATGTGTCATTCCTTTTATTTTTTTTCCTTTCTCCTTTTTAAGACTGTTATTGCGAAGGTGATATACTGAGGGGTTACAGTTACATAAGTCAGGTAATGAGTACATTTCTTTTTGAACAGTGTCACCCTTCCTTCGTTTTCTCTCAGCTTTTTTCCCTCCTGACCTCCCTCCTTCACAAGTTGCACAGTTCATTTTCAACATAGTGTCTAGTGACTATCACTGCTACTTTAGCTCACTAGTTTGTCCCACCATTTCTGTGTTTCCCTTTACCCTCCCCCAAACAGATAAACTTACAAGACAAAAGACACGGAAATACACACACACACACACACACACACACACACACATACACACACACACACAGTTTAACACATTCTAGTGGAGAATCTTATTCTCTAAGTGTTATGTAAAATGATTTTGGGAACAGGGTGAACAGATTACAGTCACTGTCTACCAAATACATGAGCAATCTGAGGGAATGAAAAGGTTTGGTGAGGGGGGCGGTACAACATAGATCGGGGGTTCTTTCTGCCCTCAAGTACATCTAATTCTTACCTGGGGAGAAAGGAAGGGCTTAGGTCTTGGCAGGATTGATGATTTTGGTTTTTTGGAAGAACAAAATAATTGTTGAGGTACTAGGTACAGGACCATTAGAAGAGCTTTCAGAACAATTGGGTGGGGTCTGAAAACAGAACTTCTGGTAATTCACATAACAAACATTTGTTTAACAGAAAGTGCAACATATGAAATTAGGGAATAGCAGAACTTTTTAATATGATCATTAAACTTTACTAATTTAGACTTCATGGTGGGAAAAGACAACAGGAAAAGCAATATAAATCTGAAATTTTCATGTTCAATTAATGCCACAATCTTCCTATAGATCTATTGTTTGTTTGTTTGGTTTTTACAAGAAAGAGAAACTAGAGAAAATGGAAGAAGAAGGAAACAAAGGATTGAACTAATGCCAATAATTCTAGCATTTATCAGTTATGAGGGCTCGGGGCTTCTCATTCTCCCAATCTGTGGACTCTCAGTGTGGGTACCCATGTTTGGCAAAAATTGAACCTAATTTTTTTTAAATCCATAGGCAGCATGAATTTGGCCAGTGTATCAGCCCCCTAGGAATACTAAATGTACCCCATTTCATTTATAGGAAAGAAGCAAATTAAGACAGAGTGCTTTTGTGTAAACCATAAACTGCATTTAACAAGGCAGGAGGTTTGGGAATCTATGGTCATACTGCTTGCTTTTTCTGGCACCTTGTTAAACATGGTTGAAAGTTTGAATGCTGGGAACAGCCTACTTTCTCTTTGTTTCTGGGAATGGCTCTCAGTGACCTGGTAGACCTGGGCAGATGAGCTGGAATGGTAGCTCCTAGGGCTGGAAGATAGCTGGAGAGCTCAGTGCACCAACCTTCAGGCAGAGCCCACCTCCACTGGGCCTGAGGGTAAGCCTCACAAAGAATGGGGCTTCTTCTAACATTGAGTCCAACATCAGGTAATGCCCATTATTAAGCTACTCTCTCTATGTCTAAATTAAATCCTCCATCCTGCAGTTTAGTGTATCTCCTTTTGTTCTGCCCTGAATAAAGATGGAGAACAGCTGGTCAGTATTCCCTGTAGAATAACACTTCAGACACTTGAAAGCTATTATTAAGTCCCTCACAGTCTTCTCTGGACAAATATTGAGGCTCTCTCTCCCTCCTGTTCCTGCCACTTACCTTTTTCTCTCTGGCTTTATGTCCTTCTCCAGCTGCTTGTTTCCAGAGAACACCTGGAAATAGATCTGTATTTTGTTCTCAATGTTATTGTCACTAGTAAGTCAGTGTGGGAGATTTTTGTCTCTCTTTTAGTGCCATTATTTTCTGGTGGGCCTAGTTCTTAATTATTCTAGGATGGTATCCATTGGTAGTGATTAACTGAAGAACTACTTCCCACTGTCTTTAAGCATTCTGGGTCTATGGAGACTATGCGAGTAAAGTGTGTGTGTGTGTGTGTGTGTGTGTGTGTGTGTGTGTGTGTGTGTTTGATGAGTGTGGTTTACCATGGCTTTTGTATCTAATTATTTTTACTATCATACAATGTGTTCCCCATTTTAAATATATTTCAAGACACTTCTTTCTTAAAAATATTTTTATTATCTTTAGTTATACAAAGGGGTTTCAGCTCAACATGTCAATTTATGAGTACAATGTATCTTGGTCAGAGGACACTTCTTTCTGAATTAGTGATGGTAATGGATGCTGTATGCATAGGTCTCTATGTATATTTTCATACTAACTGACTAATTTCTAATAGCTGCTAATTTATAATAGATGAGTGGTGAGAAAGGTCCTAAGGTTTTATGTAGGAAGGAATAGAATATGATGTGAATTTTGTAGAATTAGCTGTAGTACTATTATCTAGTTATGTGGTACTTGAATACGTGGTTAAAGCTTAAGTAATAAATACTTCTAGTTTTTTTCTTTCCCTGCCCTTTTGGGGACACAGCCTTATTATTACTTCACTTGTGGGGAACATGATTAATTAATTTCTCATTTACTCTTATTCAATATGCCCCAGATTACTTGAGTTATTCTCACCCTCCAGTCCTATATTCTGTTGCTTAAACCAGAAATCTCAGAAAATATATCCATTTCTATCTGTCCAATACCATAATAGGAATTTATCAACACATTCTTGGATCACTCTTAATAGCCCAATAACTGACCCAGTTACTTGTTTTCCTTACCATTTATCCATCCTGCCAACAACTTAGACTGATGGCTTATTTAGGGCCAATCATTGCCCAAGATTTAGTGGCTCAGTGTTGCTTAATGTAACCCATTAGAGGTTTTTCTACTGACTTCCATCAGAGAAGCGACCCTCCCCTTTTACCTGTTTGTTACTAATCTTTCCCACTGCCATGATATACTCAAAAATAGGATGTCAAATGTGCTTCTCACAAAAACCCAGTCTTGCAGCTTCTCATAATGATTAGGGTATTATTGCTTGGACTCAGCAACTGAGCCCTGTAGCTGAGCTTCTTTGTTCAAGGCTAGTGCCCTAACACTTTGAGCCATAAGCATCATTTCTTGTTTTCTGGTGGTTAATAGGAGATAAGAGTCTTATGGAGTTTTCTGTGCAGGCTGGCTTCAAACTGCAATCCTCAGATCTCAGCCTCCTTCCTAAGTAGCTAGGATTACAGGCATGAGCCACCAGCACTGGGCCATAAAGATTAGATTAAAAATAAAAACTTGGTCAATCTTTATGGCCTTGGGCAGATGGATTAATGTTTCAGAAGATATAGTTACTACTTACATTAGTAAAAACATATTTATGAATCACCCATAATAAAGATTCTCTCTTGGGGAAGAATAAAAGTGCTTTCATTTTGACGGAGCTCAAAGTATTATTAACTACACAGACCCTAATATGGTATTGAGAAACATCATAGAAAGGCATTGAAATACAATTTTTCACCTAGCTTGCATGGAAGGAGATGAGATACTGAGCACAAGATTTCTTGAGGCTGTCACTTATTTAGAAATTTCAGTCAAATTTTAAAGCAGAAGAAATATTCTTAATCAATTCTTAGTACATAGTGTTCAGTAGTACAATCAGGAAAAAAAAAACACAGAAAGAAACCTGTTGGCTCTGGTATTTTGGTCATGTTTTAATAGAGCATGCTTTAGCCAAGGAAGGTTTGGGAAACCTAGGAAAGACACCACAGGACCTCCACATAGCTAGGCTAGGTTCCGTGTGTGTGTGTGTGTGTGTGTGTGTGTGTGTGTGTGTGTGACCTCCACATAGCTAGGCTAGGTTCCGTGTGTGTGTGTGTGTGTGTGTGTGTGTGTGTGTGTGTGATGGCTGAGCTTTCTGAAAGTTACCTGAGAGGCAAAGTAAACCCATGCCACAGCATGGCATTTCTGAACCAGAGCATAGTGGCTTAATTGATTTATACTTTCTTCTTTTCAAAAGACAGCAGCATGTCAAAGGTCTTTCTTTTGTATAATACTGGAAAACTGGTTGTCAAACAACCTCCTCTCATTTAATAATTTATCCCATTTTGTAAAAGAAAGGCAGCTGACACACAGTAAATCTACTCCATATTTAAATTACTGCATTGAACAATAATAAGGAAAATGAAAAATCTAGTCCATTATTTAAAATTAAACATATATGAAACAGTTTTTTTCCCCAAATGATCACCAAAGGCTATAGTTTAAAGCCCTGAGTAGAATAAAAATGCCTAACAGTGGTTTGCGAATGGCAGCAGAATTATTTATTCTATTTTTTCTATACATAAGGAATTGAGCTAAATGAACAATGTTTAAGCATGTCAGAATTTCATCAATTTTGCATGAGCATTCTCAAATATCCTGGTGGGGGTAATTGCTTGCAAATACATTTAAACTAATGATATGTTATATTCTTACTTGATATAAAACTATTAAAAGATACGTTATTGCATTTGACAATGCCATGCAGCTGGGTCAGATCTTAATGACAGATTTCTGCATTTGTGAATTAAGATACACGCTACTGGAAGCAAATATTTTGTAAAAAATAAAAGCTATATACTATGTAAGTTTGATCATTTATCTCAAATTTCTGTTTCTATTTTGTTGGATACTGTGAGAGTGAGGAAAGAAAGACTCGGTCCATTTCCAAAAATTTGAAAAAGAATCCAGAGGTGTGAACAAATCCTTCCCTTACTCCCCTCAGGAGGAGAAAAAGAGCTTGTAAAAATCCATCATGTGGTTTTAGAGACCCACTTAGAGTGTGGTTTTGTAACCTGTACAGGCAGGGGTGATTGACATGTTGCCTCAAACCAATTGGAGAACGTGGTCCTTCACCCCTATGAAGAAAGAATGTTTATTTTTGAGGGGAATTTAATTAGGCTGAAAGAATATATCAAAAGAAGAAAATAAATAGTTCAAGATAAAAAGAAATAAAACACATACTTGTAGAAAGAATTTTTTTTAAAGGAATGTGAAGCAATTGGATGCAAAGACTCCTTGGTCCTTTATTTTTAAATGATAATGGTGATATATATATGTGTGTGTATATATATATATATATATATATATATATATACACACATTCCATTCTTGGTTTTGCCTGAGGTCAGTATAAAGAGGTTCCTGCTTGTATCAGCTTGAGTTAATTTGTCTGGTTCTGTGATCAAAGCCCCAGTGTGATTTCTCTTATTGACAATGGGCTACAATGCATATTAATTTGTCTTCAGTGCCAGGATTCTTGGGACTCCAAGATGGATTGTGAAGCAGGCATTAGTACTTATATGTGATTATGGAACTTGGGGAGCCTGCCTGGCATCCCACTGGAAGTCAGATGGTGTTATGATTGCAAGGAAGTATTGATATACTTCCCTAATTGTTTCTTAGGACTTCAGATTCTATTTATGATGTCATTACAAAGCTATGCATTATCTGCATAATCGCCAAGGAAAAGACTCTCTCGTGAAGGGGAAATGCATCCCACTGAGATAATGCCGCAAGCTACTGCTATACGTCCAATGGCATATGTATGCTGTTGAAATAATAAGACAGCATGGAATAATGATGAATTCTTGTTCCCATCATGACAGAAAGCTTTCCCCAAATTATCCCTATTACTGGCTTAATTGATCTAGTGCTCAGTGAAAGGATTTCAGCAGATGGATGACTTTGAGACTCAGTCCTTACACTGCAGCTTTATTTTTGACAGTATGAGCATAAGAAAGGGTAGCTATGATTTGCAGAAGCTAAGAACACCCTAGGTACAATGGTCACTGATGCTTTGGAAGTACATGTGAGTGTGGGCACTGGAGTGTGAGCAAGTTTGAGGATATTTACAAACACACACACACACACACACACACACACACACACATACCGTTAAGTGGATAGCTTAGAGATGAAAAATAAAGATGATAAACTTATCTTCCCAAGTAAGAGGAAAATAATATTTTACTATGCACAGACTCTTTGCAGGGTGAAAAAAAATACATTATTGCCACTTGTTCATACACACACACACACACACACACACACACACACACACACACGGCTCTTACCTTAATTTGGCAGCCTAGCAGGACTAGATATTTTCTATGGGAAAGAATAGTACAATGTTCCTTTACTGCAAAGTTTTCAGTTACACAGTAATTCTGATACATGTTATCTTCCTTTCTTTAAAAGGCACATATACTCTGATTTTCAACATCATTGAAGATTATTACAACTTCACTTCACAATATACTGTAAGTTTTATTATAAAGCACCAATTCCTTTGTTTCTAAGAACAATCTTAGGCAAAGTGTGCCCTATACTTCTTACTCTCTCAGTAATGGAAGAGGAGACCTAATGAAGTTCTTTATGCAAATTTCCCAGTTATCAGGTAAAACGTTCACATAGAAACTCTGTGATATGTTGTAAAATTTCTTTATGTTATCAAATGCTAATAATGATTTAGAACACAGCCCACAGAGGATCTTTGAAATCCTTCATAAAAACGTGTATTCTATCCCAATATCAGAGAGGCCTTGGAAATTCCACCACTCTGAAGACTCGGGTTTGTAATTAGCACGGTGCGGGCTTCTCTGCCCTCTGAAACCATAATGTTAATTACAAAAATTACACTGTGTTTAAAAGTGCAATTAAGAGACTCCACTGCACAAAGGGAATCTTGGAACCTCTTTTCACACTTTGAAGCCAGGTCATAATGTAGCCCATAAAAAGGAGGCCAAGGCTCATTCCCTTTTAAAGGATTCAGAAGACCATAGAGGCGATCTCAGCCAGAATGAGCTCTACCGGGCTCCACAGCGCTCTTAATGAATAATGTTCTACCTGGAGCAAGGGAACGGGCAAAAGGAGAAAATTAGCAGAAAAATGATGGCTGTTCTACACCCAGCTTGGCTGTTGCCAGCATCAACACCCCACATGGGTCTACTGTAGGCCAATTTTGGAAATGTTTTCTTGGTCTTGGTGTCTCTATGGTTCCCAAAACAAGACACACATATAATGTGGGCAAAACGGTAAAATGGACTTTGATGGATTCTGACTTAGTTTTGTACTTCATTCAGGGTGGAATGTTATTAGGAACTATTCAAACAAAAAAAATGTTAGGGAGTAAACAGTAACTCCAAGCTTCTGGGAGGAAATAAAGGAGAGTAATTATAGAATGAGACAAATCACTCTTCACTGTTTTAATGGTAGGACTGAGGCTACATAGTTGGTGGTGAAGTATGTTAATTCAGTAAAGCAGGCAGTGTAGGTTGGTGGGCAAGTGTAGGAGACAGAAGGTAGAAGGCTTGAATTTGAGTTTTGGATCTGCAGCTGTGGGATATTTAGCCATGGTGTGAATTCTTTTGACTTTGGTATTCTCATCAGGAGAGTGAGAATAAGGTAGATCAAGATCAAATTATCTAGAATAACTCACTGGGAGTAAACCTGCTCAATAATTTGCAAAGTAGTCAGTATATGCATTTCAGGTCAGTGCTGGTAAACATAATGAGGATGTTGGTCCTCTCCGGAGGTATATTTTTTTTCCTTTTCTTGTGATACTGGTTGTATCATGTCCCTTGGTTCCTTCTTCCATTTCCCAACTCGTAGCATCACAGAGTGAACTAATTTGGAAATCGTTTTCTTACTGATATTGTTAAGATCAAATGTACCCAAGGCCTAACATATGAAACTGTAACACCTGCTGTACATCACTTTGACAATAAATAAGAAAAAAAAAAAGAAGTCATGGGAAGGTGGGGTAATCCAATCTGATTAGTGCACTAATCAAAAAGACAAAGGTGGACATGGACACAGGTATGCACAGAGAAACACTAATGTGAAGGAGGAACTTAAAAAATGACTGTCTATAATCCAAGGAAAGAAGACAATGCCTTCCCAGATGCCAGAAGGAAATAATGATCTTTATGTCTTTCTTAGATGTTTAGCCTCTAGATTTCTATGGCTTAGGCCATTCATGGTGAGTTCCTCTGTTACATCAGGAGTGGGAAATTAATACATACTGAAATTGAGTATCTCTCTTTTTTCTCTGAGAAAGCATAAATGCCTTTGAATATCTTACCTGCCTCTAAGATAAATATATATTATATCTCAAAGCCCTTAGAGTCATTCTTCATTCTCCTAGACAATGTCTTTGCTAAGTCATTCTTTCACAATATGGCCCTTCTTACACAATTTTGGCTTTCTGAGGCCTTCCATACTTTAATTTGTTTTCCTTTGGGAACATCCTGATGTGCTGAATTTCTGGTATCACAGAAATTATTCACCTAGTTGCTGAATCTAGATGCAACATGTAATGTCTATGAAGTAGCAAGAAAGGATACACCTGCCTATAATCCTACCTTTGTGGGAGGCACAGATCAGCAGGACTGTATCTCCAGGCTGTCCCAGGCAAAAAGTTTGTGAGACTCTATCTCACTCAGTAAACACCTGGGTGCAGTAGAATATGTCTGTAAGCCTAGCTCCATGGGAATTTTAAGTAGGAAGATTGGGTAAGTCCAGGCTATCCCAGGAATAAATGAGACCCTATTCTGAAATAATGAAAATAAAAGGTGTAGGGCTGTGATTCAAGTGGTAGAGTGTCTGACTAGCAAGTGCAAGAACGTGAGGTTATAGACCATAACTAACAGACAAAAAGAAAAGCTGATACCTCTCTCCCCACATTTTGGTAGTTTGATTTTTGTCTACAGCATAATAAAAGATAGAGAATGGAAACCATGACATGAGCCAGAGTATCTTATGTTCTTGATTTCTAAAGAATTGTAGGATGGAACCAGAATGTTGAACGTGAAAGATTAAGTCCCAGGCACAGGCCAGACTGCGAGATGAGCAGTTTAGTACCTTGATTTTAGATAGTGTAAGTAGGATCAGCAATTCGTGCTGTTATTCTGGAACACATAAGTGATGTCAGTGATGGTACTATTCTAGCATCTCAGGTGACAGTGACAGTTGCTCTAGAAAGAGACATTTATTCAGAAGATAAAATGTTCTTTAAAACCTGGGAAGGCATTTTAACAATTTTTTTAATGATATTCTGTCTCTCTCTCTCTTTCTCTCTCTCATACACACACAAACACTCACACTCACACAAGTATATTCATTAATGTTAAATCCTGTAGGATTTTCACATCACATCGTGTGTGTGTGTGTTTTGTAAATTTGTGTTTTATAGAT